>NC_062228.1:39526426-39541426 GCF_902686445.1 Sciurus carolinensis
TGTAGGATGCTAGGCACAGGGGACAGTGTCTGTGCGCACAGCCTCTTTCCTCAGCAGGCAAGTGAGTCTGCCTCGTCACGGTGCTCCTCACAATGTATCCTGTCTCTCACATTAAACTCCTTGGCAACTGATTACTGATGGCAAAAAAAAAAAAAAATACACTACGGTAGAATTCCACAGCTGCTGGAACCAGAGGACCACAGACAACCTTTCCATGCTAAAGAATGTGCAAGCGTGTGCACACACATGCAACCGTGTGAGCGTGTGTGTTAGAGCAAAAAAAAAAAAAAAAAAAAAAAAAAAAACGTGCTTCTATGACAATATAAAGGTGAAGTTGAGAAGTCTCGTATCGGGGTCCACTCTCCCATTTTTAAGGTGCATTCATCTGCAAAGGAAGAGACACCCCGGATAAACCAAAATCTGACCCTGAGTGACGAAGATAATAATATGAAATAATCTGAAGACAGAAATACACAGGCCACAGACGTTTCAAGACAAGGAGATTTGCCAGAAGGATTGATTTGAATACTCTGCCTGCAGATTTATTTGGCTTTATTGTCATAAAAGGCAATGCCCTCCCCCGACTCCCGTCCCCTGACAGTGAAGAAGGTGGGAGAAAAACCCCTTTGACCAAGTGGCAATGTCTCAGTAGAGGCTAAAAATGGACAAGAAGTACCAGAGAAATGAACTTGTGCAGTTTTCAAAAAAAAAAAAAAGGTTCAGAATAGATGAGCCAACTCCTTTACATGTTCAAAAGAAAGAGGGAACAATTTTGTGAAATGCTAAGGCTGTGCAAAGTGAATGTTAAATAGTTTTTATCCACCCCCAAAAAATAGACTTATTCAAATGCATGTCTTGCTTGTCTTTAACTAAAGTGAAATTTCTTAAATCCAGCTGTAGTCTTATGGGCGCTGGGGGTGGGGGTGGGGGCACAACGGAAGCAGGGAACATCCTCCCCGAAACCGAACATCATGTCGTTTTAAAAGCAGAGGCACACGCTATTGATTTTTTTTTAAATACAAATTTGGCAGATTTCACATGATCCATTACATTTCTCAGGACGGTTAAGATGCAGCTTGCATGATTTATTCAGAATAAGGTCCATTTTTAGCTATATTTAAGTCTCCTATTTGTTATTTAACATGTGTTTAATGTTTTCTGTCCCTGCTGTGCACAGCTGCAAGCTGCTATTTTTTGGCAATTTTTGTGACTGGGAAGTGATTTGTGTCTTCGCATCTCACCTTTCCATTCTATGGCCTGCTGTTTTGATTTTTTTTCCCCCAAACTTTGAGAAATAAGTTCCTCTATGTCATGACCTCTGCTTCACTTTGCTGGGCAAACAGGAAGGTGTAAAGGGTACAACAGACCATGACAAACCTCTTACAAGGTTTTTAGAAAGGCATCCCTAGGAGCTGGGATGTACTGAGATTTTGCAAAGTTTATATTAAAAGAAGAAACTTTTCCCGTCTGAGCCCCTCTTCGCAATGCATTGAAACTGGCAATTGAGAAAACTGTCTGTCCTCCAGCCAGAGTGTCGTGATTTAATTTGAGGCTGACATGACACCCGAGGACTTGACCGTGTAAGAACCAATGTCGCATCTGTCACCTACAGACAGGAGAAGCAGCCTCCTGAACACCGTTGCTGTTTCTTAGAAAACACTCCATGGTTCTCCCTAGCCATGAGCTTACAGTCAATATCTCCCTGGAACCATAGTTCCCTTACGAAAGAGGCCAGGAGGGTCACAAGCTGTGGAGGCCAGACTGGGCAACTTGGAGAGACCTTGTCTGGAAATAAAATAGTAAAAAAAATTTAAAAGGACTCGGGGTATAGCTTAGTGGTAGAATGCTTGCCTAATGTGTGAGGCCCTGGGATCCACCTCCAGTACTGAAAAAAATGAAAGAAAAATAAAAGAAGGACATGCCTATGAAGGATGACTGTCCAGTGCCAGGTCAAAGATGTCCTGTGGCCACTGGGCTTTTCTCTCCTGTCACATGCTTGCCCTGAAAGACAGACATAGAAAGTCAGAAACAGACACACACATTACAAAGAGCAGCATCAGGCATGGACACACAGTAGTCTCGCCAGGTTGGAAATATCACATATGAGTAAAAAAATCTGCAGGTGTTTATCTGATTCTGGCAAACACGATGATGGCACTGAGGGACTTGGAGATTTATTTTTCCTAAGCCTAAAGGATGCTGGTTAATATTGCTTGATACATGCTATCCTTCCCTTTATAGGGTCTGCAATTGAAAGCCATGTTGCAATGGTTCCGTCCTGGCCTCTTACTTATCTGAAACACGCTCTGACTGTGCAATGAAAATTGAATCTTTTCCTCACAATCTTACTGACATGAAAAATATATAATACAGTAAATGATTAATGCAGTTATAAACTATACCTGAGATAAGATTTAAGTATTCATATTTCTATCATGTTAATACAACACGATAAACCCATGAAGCAAACTTGACCGGGGCATTTGTTATTCTGTCCAGTGTTCAATTATTCTTTGTCCAAATACAATTTAGGGGCTTGCTATAATGCAGTCACTGGGTGCAACACATTATGTGCTTCTGAAAGATAATAAGCTACCTCGATGGTCAGCCAAGGAGACCCTGCTCCATAAAAGGCCCTACCAAGCACCAGGAAATATACAGACAGATAGCAGAAGCCCCCGGCCCTGAGGATAGTCCTTCTAGAAAGATCATTTGCACCAGAATGGTGAGCTTACTTTATTCACCCTTTCTCTCTTTTATAAGAAAGTCTCCTGTTAGAGGAAAACTTATTTGCCACAATCAAAAGGAAACTTAACAATAAATGAAACTGCTTAAAGGCTGCCTTCCTCCAACACTGAATATCATTTTTTATCTGCGACTACAGAGAAGCCATTTCTTTGTTGACTCTAAATGGCCCCCATTCCTTGTGCAAATTGCTCACACGCACGGATGTGCCATTTACCACCCACCTCATTATTTTTATACTTCCGATGATGTCGATTTTGATTCTCAAATGCCAGCCATTTATAGCTCATCCTAACACACACACACACACGCACACACAAAATTAAGTGATTCACAATCTCTGTCATTAGCTGGGTTTCGAGGGCCTCTCTCTAAGTTGAGGAAAGGCAATATAGAACAATGACCACACACTTGTTTTTGCTGCCCCAGATCTGTCCCTCATTAATGAAGAGATCTTTAAAAAGTTACTTCTCCTGTACAAGTTTTGGTTTCCTACCTATGAAGGTAGAATAATGATTTCTATCCCTTAGGTTTGATATGCAGTCACTAATAGTATATGACTTATAATAATTTCTCAAGAAATATTAATATTTTCTGTCTCTTTATTTCCTGGTTTCTCATGACAATAAGCTAAACAGATAGCAGGTTCAGTGTCAGTACCTACGTGTTCAGAGGTAGACAGGCATATTTTTCTTATAGGAGCTAGTAACTGATGCTGTGAATTCAGTGCCTGGGAGGACATGCACCTCTAAGGGTCTTGAGGGCAGACACAGGCATGTATCATTTGCAAGAGGCTTGCTCAGAACCCAGCACAGGTGGGCTTCAGTGTGGAATTCACGACTAAGGTAAGAGAGTGTCAGAAATGCAAATGAGTGTGATGTAGTATGTGCACAACTCTCCTGGCACTGTCCATACACAGGTCCCATGGGCCCCTTTGATGATAATTCAACTGTATTAAGTCCATGTTCTCAAGTACTGACAGCTCACCAGAGCAGGTGCTCCATGGTCTTCAAGAGGGCAAAATCAATACTATGAGGATGAAAGGACTTGCTGAATCTCTCTATAAAGTCCAGCTCTCTGAGATGGGGACTAGAGAATTGATTCTCGGATTTTCTTTACAGTGGGCAAAGTAATAAGGAAGAGACCTCTGTGCTTGTTTGGGGTCAGAATAAGAGGGTCCATTGAACTGACTCCTAATGGCCAAAGAAAAGCAAGATGGCAGTCAGGATCCATCCAGGTCTAGTAGCCGAAAGTCAAGAAGGTTATTTGTAGTTCCTTCAGGCTGCACTGCAATCTCCTTAGGGTAGGAATCTGGAGGGTGGGGTCTTCATCCCTACTCTATAGAAATTGAAATATGAATATTTATCTTGCAGAGCTTAATGTAATCTAGTATTTTCACAACTGCCTTTCTGAAGCAAAACAGCTTTATATACAGAGTCTTTATGATGGATGCACAGCTTTATGATGGATGTTCAATGAATACTAGCTTCTGTCAGAATACAATTTCTTTCCTGCAATTGCAGGGTCAGAAATTCATACTTTGGAAATAATGTTCTTGGCATGATCTTTGAGTGCTGACTATTAGGAGGACTCTGAATGGGAAGAGAGCTGAGAGAGCTGAGGTCTAGCCCTTGTCTAGATGCTCACCACTTCTCCCATGTGGGCAACCTTGACATCTTTCTTGCCCTGGAGTTTTCCCTTCTTTGCCCAGACCTGGGATGGATAAGTGTGTGTTTTCTTCCCATGAGACTGTTTTTCCAGTGCCCCAGGATGCTGGTCTTTGTTGGGGCTGCTGATTCTGGATAAGATGGTCCTCCATCTTTCCCCAGGTTCTCCTACCTGTCGCCTGGTTTGAAAACCTCTTTAACAAGGAAAGTTGTGTTTGCTCCACAGTGAAACACTTAAGAAATGATATTCATTTTGGAAAGGGTCTAGTCACCAAAACTTTCAGCAGATTTTTCCCTAAGAATGGTTTTTATCATTGCAAAATGGAAAGCTATGAATCTCAAGAAGACTGAAGAGCCTCAAGTACCTTCTCTGATGTACTTACCTTCCTCTTCCTCCATCAACCAGCAGAGTATTAGACTTGGAATGGGCATTTGTAAATGTTAACTCAACAGAGAAGATTAAAGAGAGACACTTGCATGGATAAGTCCACTTTGCTGACTTCAAAAATTAACATAGTTCTTGATGTCAAACCCTCCAAATAATCCTTTATCCTTGGATACATTGGCTCTGGCTTCACGAAATGGCTGTGATGCTGTCATTTTCCCCTTTTGGGTTCTGATTCTTTTGACATTGTCTGCCTTGGTGTCAAGAATCCTCTCACATCTATGGATCCTGTGAACTTCACTGTATTCCTTCCTCAGATCCTAGTGAATGACTTTTGAACCTAAACATCTGTACTCTCCCTAGTAATTCCATGGATTCAGGCTGGGTCCACTCTCTAAAGGCCATCTAGACAGAATCCACTGATTTTTACAACAAACCATCAATTCAATGAGAAGGGGAGGTAAAACCATCAGAACAATTTAGCAAATAACACAGATGCAAAAATGTCTTGTGACCCAACCATCCTGGCTAGCCCAGTTTAGCGCTAAAAGGCCCATGTCCTTATCCACTGTGCAACTCTCAGTAAACTGGGATGGTTGGTCAGCCTACACAGAAATATCATTTGCAGCAGTTTTCTCTAAGAAAACCATCATAGATATGTGTCAAGATTTAACGACCAAGCTTTGGTTAAAGTTTTATTTAAAATACGGAAATATTGCAAATGAGCTACACGTCATGAGCTACATGCTTCTCCAATGGTGAGGAAGCAGCTAAGAATCATAGAGTTTCTACTAGGCTACCATGACAGATTATGCTTTAGGATCATGTGGAGACATGAGAAGGATGGAACAGGAAGTGCAATATTTAAGCATGAATAATTCAGTCATGTAAATTCACACGTAAGCAGAGTATACGTCATAATTTGGGTTCTAACTAGTTAAATCCTGGTCTTGACATTTGTGGCAAATTATTTAATTATCCCATGCCTTTGTATCCTTAGCTATAAAAGTGGTTAAGAACAACTCCTACATTATGAGGCAGTAGTGAGGATTTCATGAATCAACAAAGAAGCACTTGGGACAAAGACTGGTACAGAGAAGGCACTCAGTACAGTATTCAGAGCTGCTGGAGGTGGTGAGAGTAGAGGAAAAAATGGTTACTAAGCCTGTGCCATGCACCAGGCTCAAGGCTAAGCCCTTGTCATAACTTTACTTCATTTCGTCCTCAGGGAATCTCATAATCCACTTTAGAGAGTGGCCAAATGGTGAGTAGTAACTCAGGATTCAAACATGGGCCTGTAGAGTCAGTACTGGCAGCAACAGGCTGGCTATTGGTGGGTAACTTGTGACTTTGTTGTTATTACCTATGCACGGGCAAGCTTAGCTCTGGATGAAGGCATATCCATTTGTCAGAATCTCACCTCTGTTGCGAGTCATTAGCATTGGGGCAACATAGAAGAGAGAATGTTAATTAAAATTCAGACCCCTGGTTGAAAGCAATGTGTTTATGTGGACAAAGAAAACTGACTGTCACAAACCTGACAGTGCAATTCAGGGTGATAGAAGCCACCAGGTCCTGGGGTTGGGTCAAGGACTTTCACAGTTAGGAGAAATCCAAGTGTCCCCCTCATGAAGGACTTTCTCTCATGTATTAAAGACCTGTCTGCCTGAAACTTTCAACTGACTTTCAAGAGAAGACCCTTCTCTTCAATGAATACATGAATTAAGGGGGAAAAGGTTATTCATAAGTTTAATCAAATAGGAAGTGCAGATCAATCCCTAATATTCTTTGATGTGCTTCAAAGACAGGCTGTCAATCACAAAAGTGTTTGACGATATCATAATCAAGGTTACCATTGTGGGTTTTAGAAGGCATTTCCCATGAAGCTGGGCATTGCCACTCATGGGCAAGAGCTGAAAAGAACTGAAAAGAGCATAGATTTTAATTTGATAACTTTAATTTTGATTTAGAAGAACAAATCAAGCTGGTAGCACTGGTGCACACCTATAATCCCAGCAGCTAGGGAGGGCGAGGCAGGAAGATTACAAGTTCGAGGCCAGCCTCAGCAATTTAGCAAGGTCCTCAGCAACTTAGTGAGATTCTGTCTCAGAAGTAAAAAATAAAAAGAGGTGAGGATATGGCTCAGTAATTTAGCACTCTTGGGTTCAAACTCTGGTACCAAAAAAAAAAAAAAAAAAAGAAAGAAAAAATCAAATGAAATTGAATGGATAAATGAATTGTTTTTTTTTTGACTGGGTACAAACACTTTTCAATTAATACCAGTAGCATTACTATAGAATTTCTTATGACCAATGGTATCATTGTACTTAGAAAAGAAGGTGTGTGTATATGTAATGTTTTACTATTTTATATATTTGTTAATTACTCACATTATGTTATTTACATATATTTTATATATCTATACGTGTGTGTACACCAAAACATTTATAACAGAAAATGATAATTATATTTGGGCAGTGGACTTACAGATGTTTTCAAAGTTTTCTTGACTCTTTCCTCTGAATTTTTCTACACTCTTCTCAATGACAATGCCCGCTGTTGGTGATAGGAAAACTCACACAGAATTGCAAAAATATCTGATGCCAAACCTTTAGAGTCCAAAGCTGTCTGTTTTCTAAATTCTATGCTAAGCCCAACTTGCACATTCACAAAACACTATTCCTGTTCCATGCATGCAGTAATGTTTCATCAAAATTGCATCTGGAGTTGCATCCCTGGACACTGGGCTGTCAGGGATTAAGATGGGTGCTTCTAAATTCTGGGGGACGGGCTACCTACTGAGCCGTAGGTAGTGCCTGCATTTTGTTACCCATGGTGACAGCTGCCAATGTGTGAGTGAATGTGAAATGTCAAGTTCTCTGGCACCATTCCTGGAAGAATCTGTAATTTACTGGCTCCGTCATGTCACTCTCTGAAGTATTGCCTGAGAGACAGGCTATGACCCACCCTGGATCTTGGCCGAGTTCTCTCTGGGACACTCTGAAGGCCACTTTCCCATTAGGGTCCATTGGTGGGAACCTTCACACCCATTTTTCTCCAGCTTCAAATTTCTCCTGGGAACGTGAGTGGGGTCTCTGGCACCTTCAGGTTTGTTTTTTTGTCTGCCTGTATTTCTGGGTGAAATCCCATGGAGGCACAAAGTGTGGAGCGGGGGATGCTGTTCGCCCCATCCTATTTTAAACCATGATAAGGTGGCAGGAGCCTTCAACGATCAGGAAGGAACAGACAACTGGGGAGTGGCAGGAAGAAGCAGAGCTGACTCCGAAAGGGCTTTGGGATTTGCTGGAGGCCTCACAGAGAGGATGCCTGCCAGTTTCCTTTTTATTTTTTATTTTTTAATACCAATTCAATCAACCAAGCTAACCTAAGGCAGTGTGTGGATCACTTTATTTTTAATTGCTGCAAATGAAATGCCATAAATTAAAAATTGACACTGGGGTGATCTCACTGTCTGATCAAACAAAACAATCCATCCCCAAAATGTGGGCAAAGTGGCAGCCTCCCTCAGGAGGAATATTATAGACCTCTGGTTGAAGGTGTGCACTCACATACAGCTCCTAATGGCGAGCCTGGGAAGCAACTGAGCCAGGAACAGTCCTGAGTCCCTGTGCTCTCAAGAACAGTGACAAACTGAACATCCATGTTTTCTCAGGTCTGAGGCATTCCAGTGAAATATTTGCATGGTACAAACATCTTTTTCCCAAGCCAGCACTTGATTTAACCCTTTCACAATGAAATGGTAGGAGAATGGAATGGTGTGGTGGGCAGAGAGCAAGTTACAATCTACAGACTAAAGAGACCCCCCACACACACCACAGTGTGATTACACCAGTTGCCATGGTTCCATTTTGATGAACCAAAAATGCCCAAATTCGTCTCATTATTAAATGGAATCAGAAGCATCTTTGGCATTGACCTTTCTCTTAACTATCAAACCCAAAGTTCTATGGGATTTGTCCCTTTGGATCCTCAGTCCACAACTTAGTCAACATGATCATGACCAAACTTGTTGGTTCCTGACCTGATTGATGAGTGAAAGAAATTCTGGTTCTTCCCTAAGCCCTTACATTACCTATTCACCGTACCTCCCTTTACTGGTTCACCCCCAGCATTAGTGGAATATAAGTCTATAGCTGCTCATGATGCTGAATGAGCTTTCTGAAGCCTAGCTTATCAAAGTCTTTCTTTCCATCACCCTGCCTCGAGTTTCTCCCCTCTCAACCTGCCCTCTTCCATGCCACTACCAGAGATGAGTTTCTAGATGTGAGTTGGCACATGTCACCCTTTTCCTTGGAAACACTTACTAACTCTGTCCTGGATGTAAGATAAATCCCAAACATTTTACTGTGCCTTTCTAGAACTTTCTAGATATTGAACATAGTCATTTTCAAGCCTCGATGCTACAGCATCCTTCTACAGACCTGAGATCCCCAGCCAGGATGGAAAACCTGCCCCTGAATGAGTTGCGCTCTTGACCTTGAGGGAGCCCACCTGGGCGAAGGTATAAATGAGGGTGAAGTTCCCATCCCTGCCATTCTTCATGCATCGCAGTTTCGTTCCTTCAGGACTCGGCTCCAGTTAACAGCACCATCATTTGCCCCGTCTAGTCCAGGGTCATGGCTTCCAGGAAGACCATCCTCCACAGTTGATCTTCTCTTGTCCAGTTATCTAGTGAGACTGAGCCCTTGCAGGTAGAAACAATATTTAATTCACTTTCTCATCTCATCCTCATCCAGGGTACAAATCATGGAGACTCAGGAAATGTCTGTCGAATACACAGGACTCCAAAGCAATTATTAGGGCAACTCGGAGAAGCAATGAAAGCTATGTTCTGAAAAGAAAGCACTGTCCCTGGACAGTCGCCTCCCTTCTGTTCCCTGCTCACCTGGGCCCCGACAGGCTGCCACAAACCCTAAGTCTTCAAGGAAACTGGAAGCTGTCAGTCTGTGGCTCTGTCAATCACATGCCTTTCACAAAGGCTCAAATTCATTAGGAGGGTAAAAAAGACTTTAAGAAAATGTTGTCAGGAGGAATCAATCAATTTAAACATTTAAAAGTAAAATGTGCGTCAGTCAGTCTCCGTGGTAAGGTTTTCATAACGCAGGGAGTTCCCTCCTGGTCGCCAGCGGAAGCTGGGGAAGGAGCCTTCCTCCTGAGGCATGGCTGCTCCCAGGTGAGGGCAGGCCGCTGGTGGCACATGCGCTTCGAGGGACTGTGGCTCCCTGAGAATTGGCTGTGTCATTTTCCAGCTGCTGCGCGTCTCATGGTTAGATAAAGGGATGACATTGTTTTCAGGTTCTTTATGACTCAGGGTACAGTAAAGTGATCTTTTGGGCTTGTTTTCTGGCTGGCATTTGAGTTTCTCCGTTCTTCTTTAAATGAAAGAAGAAAAGACGAGAGGAAGGGAGGGAGGGAGGATTAAGAGGAAGGAAAGAGAAAAATAGGAAAGGATGGAGGGAGGGACTAAAGGAGAGACCCTCGCCGCTGGCATTTTGATGGTACTCTGGGTCACTTGATCTTCACAGTGGCTCTCCCAGAGAGTCAAAGTAGGAAAATAGACCTAGACAGAGGGTATTAGGCATAAAAGGGAAGCAAAGAAGAGGCAAGGACATCAAAGAGGCTAAAGAGGGGAGATGGGAAAAATAAAAAACATCACGCCCCCCACCCTTTGTTAAAAGCAATTACTTTTTCCAGGGTCCATCATGAGACCGTCTGATATGGCTTCCAGGGGGGGGGAAGAAAAAAAAAACTGTCCGCAAAGAAACAAGGAAGACCTGAGCAAAGAAGGTGCTCCTCTTTCTTGGGTTGCCACGCTTGACAATGGCACATCTCCTTTGTCCCCTGGGGTGTCTAGGGATTCCAAGCCTTTGTGTTTGCTGTGGCCTCTCTGCTGATCTCAGATGATGCGTCCACTGTCTTTTGGAACTGAGAGCAGCAGAGGGTAATATATCTATGAGCAATGTTGAATTTTAAATTGAAGTTATTTTATTAATTCATTCATTTTAATTTTTTAAAATTAACATAATAGCTAGAAATCCCATTGTGAGTCTTATTCACCAATGCACATTTACACACTTGGGCTCACACACACACACACACACAGAGATGTTACATTTGTAGGGTACCTGATTCTTCTAAGCATTCTGGCAGTTCAGATTTGAAAAGGAACTTAAAGTTATAAAAGCATTCTTCAAGTCCTATATAATGTGAAGGGTCTCTGCCTACTAACTGCTTATTCTCACTTGCTCACTTCTAATAACAGGGAACTCACTACTTTCAGATACAACATGTTTCCTATTCAGACAGCCAAGTGCTAGATTTGGATTCACCATAAAGATAAATTTTGTTTCCTTTTTTGCCGAATACTCTTTATTATTATTAGTTTTTTTATTTTTGCAGACTGTATTTTGATTCATTGTACACTAATGGGGTACAACTTTTCGTTTCTAGGGCTGTGCACGATGTAGATTCATACTATTCGTGTAGTCATACATGTACATAGGGTAACCATGTCTGTCTCATTCTCTTGACGGTACCACTGGGGTAAGCCCTCCACACATAAAATCCCTTTCCATTTCTTTAAGAGTTCTGTGAGATAGGGATGAGAGGAAGAAACTGAGGCTTCAAGGGGCAATTTGCTGAAGACCAGGCTATGTGGAAGTGGTGACTCTGGGATTTGACCTTAGGGGTGCCAATTTCAAATTCTCTGTCTTGAATGCTAAGGTTGGGCTTCACCCCACTGTCTGCCCTGCATCTCAGGGCAAGGTTAACCCCTCTCAGGGCTAACTCCTGTCCCTAGACAGCCCACAGGAGGATGGGAAGGCACACTCATCCTCTCTTCCTGCTCACCTCTACCTCTACCCTTTCCTGCAGCCTCATCTTTTCCAGACCAAATATCCCACTCCTGAAATCCTAAGTATGGCAGGAGTGACCCCTACCCTCTATGAAGGTCTCCTTTGAATAACACCATTTGTGCATTTTTCCTGGTGTTCCTTCTTGCCTGGACTGTCCTCAGGAGCAGATGGGGAGCTTTGCCAAGTGACAAAGGTGCAGCCCTCAGCCACCACACCTCCTCTTAGCACCTGGTGACAAGAAGTCTCTTTCCATTGATCTTGGCGCATAGACCTTGGCATACTACGTTAATCTGGAAATGCCCTGTGTATAGTCTCTTGCCAACTGAATTCTGAGGCCCTTCAGAAAACCATGTTCATCTTTGTTCTAGCAACACATGGCTGAAGTACACACAGTTGAAGCTCAACAGTTCTGAGGAAGGAGGGAAGGAAGGTGTCACGGCTTGTTTGTGAGTTGTCCCCCAAAAGTCATGTGTGAGACAATGCAGGAAGGTTCAGAGGAGAAATGATTGGGTTGTAAGAGTCTTAACCCAGTCAGTGATTTAATCCCCTGATCGGGATGAAATGAGTGATAACTGAAGTGGAGGGTGTGGCTGGAGGCGGTGGGCATTGGGGCGTGGCTTGGGGTATATATTTGTATCTGGCGACTGGAGTCTCTCTGCTTCCTGATCACCATAGTGTGAGCTGCTTCCCTCTGCCACCCTCACCCACCATGATGTTCAGCCTTACCTCGAGAGCCCAAGGAATGGAGCCAGCCTACAAAGACTAAGACCTCTGAAACCCTGAGTCCTCAAATAAACCTTTCCTCCTCTATAATTGTCTGGTTAGATCATTTAGTCACAGCAGTGAAAAAACTGACTAAAACAGAGAGAAGAAAAGAAAGGAGGGAAGAAAGAAGAAAGGTAAAGGAAAGAAAGAAGGAGGGAGGCAAGGAGAGATGGAAGGAGGAAGGGAAGGGACCCTGTTGGTGCCAAAAATTATTTAAGCAATATGAAATGAAGGGAAAACACAGTTACTTCCTGTGACAGGGAAAAAATGTCCGGTAAGATTACGACCGGCAGAAAGATAACTTAATGCTATTCTACCGTTTGAGACTGATCTTTGAGTTCTCACTGGAGAAGTCATACATTGGACATTCCAACCACAGTGTTTTCATTTTATGGTTCTTTAAATCTAAATTGGTTGCCAGAATTTTTAAAAATAAAAATAGCACTTTAAAATCAAAGTTTGAATTTTTTATATTTTTTAAACAGCAGACAGATCTGACCAGTCATTTCTTCTGGTGAAAGTTGGCTGGAGCTAGGTAGCAGTTGCCATTTGAGAAGGAGGCCCCAATTCAAGTTCATGGGGTCCCCCACCTGGCCTCACTTTGTGCGCTTCTCTCTGTCCAAGGAACTGCCTGCCTTTGTGGGACCGATCTGAAGTCTATGTGCCCTACTTCAATACCAAGTGAAAATGAACCACGATCACTCATTCATTCATTCATTTGGACATGTAAACCCTGTGAGAAGTCTCCAGTTCTGAAATCCTTTCATTCTGTGTCTTGTCTTTAGAGAACCTGGGAGTCATTAGCCAGGCCAGCAATGCAGAGCTTAGTAGGAAAAACCTGGCCTGATAGTGCCATGCTTCTTGGTTTATTAGAATCTCCATTTTTGAATGCTAATTTTTTTTTAATTTAGCTTTTAATTTTTTACAGACTGCATTTTGATTCATTGTACACAAATGGGGTACATCATTTCATTTCTATGGTTGTGCACAAGGTAGACGCATACCATTCGTATAAATATACATGTACATAGGGTAATGATGTATGTCTCATTCCACCATTTTTCATACCCCCTCTCTCTCATTTCCTTCTACATATTCTAAAGTTCCCCCATTCTCTTCTCATTTTTTGATGGGAAGTTTTATTTTGAAATAAATCACAGGCTTCATATTAAGTTTTGTTTTGAAAATTGTTGAGACTTCTGAAAACGTGCCCTCTAAGGTGGAGGCAAGCAAAAACAAAAGCATCATGGCGCCACCATGATCTCCCAGTCCCTGCAAGTCCCTGTCCTTGCGAGTACCATCTGCATTTGACTGAACTATTTTGAATTTTCAGGTGTCTGGTCTATACTGCTCTAAGCCCCTGCTTCTGCCATCTCATCTGCAAGCTCCAACAGTAGCCATATAAGTTAGTTTTCAGGGACCCCAGAACAGCTTCTGCTTCTGGGCTCCTGTAGTGAATGATCAGGCCTCCATGATATGACCTTACTATTAAGACTCCCCAGGTCAAAAGGCAGGGCACCCTGTACCACCTCTGCAGAAAGGGATGCCTTCTTGAGGCTCAGTTCTTGAGGCAGATGGTGCTCTATGGGGCTCCGGTGGATGCCATCTACATCAGATGACCGAGTCCACCCTGTTTCGCTTGATGCTGCTGAACTGCTGGCAAGACAGTTTCTTTGAGCTTCCTTCCCTCCTTCATTGAGCAGAGGGGTAAGTCAGGGAAAGCTTTTATGTAGCTGCTGCGTTTCCAAATGTTCCTCTGTGATTGACAGCTCTGCATTCAGCTTCCCATTATGGCACCTGCAGATAATGAGATATCTTGAAACCGGAATTTCCAGCGCCTGAGCCTGCCAGGAATATTATCATCAGTGTTCTAGCAAGCCATTCCCGCTGCACACATGACCTCTACAAATTTGAAATGTCAAAACACAGCCAGGAGCTGAAACCAAGGCCACTCCAGACCAAGTGGCTATTGGCTCTTGAATGTACAGGAAGGAGTCCTTTATCTTGGGAGAATTATGGATTACCAGAAAATAGTGATCTTTTCATTAACCTATATGTATTTAGAATGTAGATAATGTCTGTCTTTCATCATTCTCCTAGCCTGTGTGTGGGGAGACCTGAAGGAGGGAGGCCTCTGCATTTCTCCAGTGAATCTGGGTCTACTGGGAGTTAATTCAAGTCATCAAATTTCTTTGTTCTCAGGGACAATTTGGAGACTTAATTTTGTAGGTATTCCACCACCCCAATCTTCATATGTTATCAGAGAAACTAAAGGTAAGGGTCATTTGGTCCTAAAATTGAAATTTTAATCTTCTATGGGTCCCCTTTCTTCCATTGCCTTTCCATTTCGGCTCTAAGCTGCATGCTCTGAGAACAAGGTGGTTATGAACTTAAGTGTCTATTCAATTGTGCTACCAGTCTGTTCCATTGATTATGTTGGGTGCTCAATATAAAGGTGATTAGCATTGCAAGAATTTTCAATGTACAGAGGGTGAAACTGCTAAAGATTATGTTATCTTTATGAACATGGGGATGCAGAGGATAGGGGGACTCATGGGGGCAT
>NC_062228.1:39546426-39751426 GCF_902686445.1 Sciurus carolinensis
CCCCAGAGCTGTGTGGGTCCAATATAGGCTAAACAATGTTCCCAGAAAAATGTTCCTTATGCCAGAGCATATATTCCCGTCCACTCTCCAAAATAATTTTCTACAAAAAATGTCAGGGCTCTGCTTTGGTGGCTGTGCAAATGTTTACCCTGCCTTAGATCCCTCAGCCAGGAAATGGAGCCAGCTTCTCAGCAGTTCTCACTCGTTGGCAATCAGATGCCCCAATCCTACAGAAAATAAAACCTGACTGATACTGGCCCAGTTACTTCATCACTTGTCAGGGCACTGGGTGAGAGCTCTCTATTAAACTCGCTGGTAATTAAACTTGTAAAATGTCCCTATGATGTTCCCTAGCTTCTTAGTAATGGATTTACCTGAGCGTCTGTTGCCCAAGAGGAAATTGTTCTGTAATTAGGAAGGATGGTTCTATCCATAACTATGACTCTTTCTGCTTTAGTTACCCAATGTTTAATACCCATCCCACAGTTCCAGAACACTTGCGAGCCAGTATCATTTTTCTTTGGAGTAGATGCTACCCATGATTATCTTGAAAAGAATATCTGTTTAATCTCTCACTACTTGGAGAACTCTGACCTCAGTCTGAAGGCGTGATGTATAAATCTACACACCTTATATCTTCTGTGCCTTTTGCAATGACAGACCCTTTAACCCCAGGTCAGGGAGCAAAGAAGCAGGCATGCTTTTGCCTTTGAAGAATAAGCAGGACTCTGGTAATGTGAGCAGGAAGGTCCACCATTCGCTGTGATAGTGCTTCCTGTCTTCCCGGAAGGAAAGGAACTCTCAGAATGATTTCTCCTTTGGCTAACTGAGAGTCGTTGGGCAAGGTACTCGTTCACTGGCACTCAAATAGTCCAGTGCTTCTCAAATAACCTCTCCATCTATAAAATGGAGATAATAAGATGGTTGCAAATATTAGATAACTCAGGAACGGCACTCATACTGTCTCCTATTTAAAATCTGGGCTTCAGCAACATGAGAATGCAGGATTATTGTATCAAGCAGCTTGTTAGCATCTTAGCTGAAAACATATGTTCCTGCTCCAGTTCGTCCACATGAGTCAGGTTGGCTAAGCCCCTTTTGCCTTTTCGGCAACATGAAGTTTCTGTTGCTCCCGTCATCTTCCCAGGCTCCAAATTCTCCAGGATCTGCAGATAGAAGAAAGCAATGCAGAAATCCAGGGAGGTGGACCGATCGGTCTCCGCCTGCCTGTTGGGTAGACCTCCCTTGGGTTGCTTGGGCAAAGCACAGTGATTTTTCTTTCCTTGTGCCTTATTCTTTTGTTGTTGCCATTGTTGTTTTTCTCTCCAACGTAGCAATGATTTCCCATTTTAAGAGAAAATATTAAGCCATTAAACTGTAATAGAAAACAAATGCCTTTGGGCATTTTTAACGTTAACTCAGCAGAGGAAGAAATGTCGCATCATCCTGTGCTGCACTGTCCTTGGATAGAACGCATAGCCAGGTTGTTGGTGCGCCAGGCCTGAAATGCAGCTTCCTCCTTTACAAGAGGCAAACAAACAAAGAAAAGTCAAAGATGACTTGGAGGTGAAGTTTGATTGACTCCTCCAGGTGAGCTGACTTCTAGTCTATGAGATGAATTAGGGCGGGTGCCAGAGGCCCCAAGCTGGCCTTCCCTAGTTTTGTGGGTCCTTGTCAGATGCTCAGCGTTATTTAGCATGGTTTTGGGTGTGATCAATACACATCGGAGCACATGCGCCAAGAAGCAGTCCCAGGGCCATGCCCCGACAACAAACCAACAAGTCCTTGCTGTGAGTTGCTCGCAACCTCACCTTGAATTAGTGAAGTGACTCTTGATTCATGTCCTTCAAGTGCACACCATTTTTTTTTTTTCCAAGAGACACCTACTTGAAAGAATTCCTCTCTGGAATTTAAGAAATAATGAATGTGGACCTCACCAGCCCTTGGCCTTTCCGTAGTTCATAATGAAAACGAATGTTCATTTTTCCTTTAAAACTGTCTCGAGCTAAATGATACTGACGCTTTCAATTTTTAACATCATAATCAATAAAGGCTGCTTATGCACACTTTGCAAAACCATCAGTTTAGAAGTTTGAAAAAAAATCTGCATATGGCTGCAGCTTGCTGGCTGGAACGCTCTCGCACTAAATCTTCTGAGTTAAAGTTTTACTGGTGTGTTATGAGTAAAAATGCCTTGTCAGCCATCTGCCAGTTTTTCTCCTAACATCCATATTTCCAACCCTTGCTAAACATTGGGAGCATGCAGCCACAAGAGGCCACCTCTACAATTAAACAGCCGAGTGCGACGGCAGAAGCAAGGGCATGTCATGAGAGATCTGTCTAATATTAATTTTAAAAGTCCATAAAGACTAGCTCTGACCCATCCAGGATGATAGACTGGCAGTTAAATGTATTAGAAACTGTTAACCCCAGGAGGAAAAAGCTGGGGTGGGAGGGGGAGGTAAAGTGGAAAAGAGGAAAGAAAGGAAAAAAACAAAAAAGGAAAGAGGAGGGGGGAGAAAAAGAAAACCCAGAAACAATGCACCAATGTCAAAAGCTTCAATAAATGCTAATCATGGCTGATTAATCAGTCTCTAATTCCACTGATCCAAAAAGGTTACCAAGTCAATTGTGTAAAATTAGCTCCTTCTCATGTGTCCCTCTGCATTTGGAGTCTCTATCTGTTCATTTGCATCTTTTGCCAATGTTTACTAAGAATTCAGTTCATTAGCTCTTGAGCATAAAGTCAGAAATTGGAGGGGACTCTGCATTTTCTCGCTGAGAGTAGTACTTAAAACAAATAGCATCACTTCCTCAAACATTTATAGATTAAACTAAATGGCATTAATTACAGTAAATCTCCTATTTGTGTGGAGAAAGAGGGGGGAAAGAAAAAAAAAAAAAAAACTCCTCCTTCTAAATACCCATGGTTTCATGGCAGGATTGCTCTAGTCTCATCTAATGTCTTGTGTAGTTGGGGGCAAAATGTTTAATCACGGAATTAACTGGAAGCGAATGGCGAGGGGCGCTAACGAGGCTTGCTGCGAGGGGCCTCGCTAACTTTTTATAGAGCAGCGTTTTGCAAAGCTCAGAAGCAGAAGGTAGCTTTTGAAAGCCCTTATTAAAAAGAGATCCCTGCCACATATGTAGAAGCTGTCTGGGGAAATACCTGTTTTACCCGTGTTTGAAAATCTTGAAACCTGCCAAGGAGAGGTGGAGAAGCCAGTGTTGGGCTGGGCCCAGGAAGTCTGCCTGGGGCCTCACAGAGGAAGTGAGGGATTGACAGGGGAGATGAGGAAGCTCTTGCTTGTTTTCCAAAAGTGCACCTTGTGGTGTGTTTCAGATGAGGGGGAATGTGCTCAGAGAAGGAAAACGAGAGAGAGCCCAACCAGGAGGCTGCTTTGTAAAGCAAGGGAGTTGGCTTGCGAGAAGTCACACATCTCCCTAGGAAATGTGCATGGTGCTTGGTCCTGGGGAAGAACAAAACACCACCTGTTCAGAGTCCACTTACGTTAAGAGTGTTCATCTGCCTGTCTTTGGGAGACCTGGGAATGGACCAGGTAAAAGACCCCAGAGAACTGTGTTGGCTTGGGAGAGACTATAGCATGCCCAGGCCCAGGTGGCATGCAGAGCTGAATAAATTTTAAACATGTGTTGGTGTTGAACAAAACCAGGGTGTCTGCTGGCAGCAGTTGGACCATGGGGATCCATTCCTGATCCCTGAGTGCTTTCCTTTGGTCTAAACAGATTTACATGGACTGATCTCTGGGCCTCTGCTTCCATCTACATTCCTATGTGTTTTCTGGAAGAAATGCGCTTCACTCCACCACCTGCAGATCTCCTCTTTTCTACAAATTGCCGCAAAGAATCCCTTATGGAGGGATGAGAATGCTAAACTGAACCCTGCTGATGTGGGCCCT
Source organism: Sciurus carolinensis (assembly GCF_902686445.1). Lineage (NCBI taxonomy): Eukaryota > Metazoa > Chordata > Mammalia > Rodentia > Sciuridae > Sciurus > Sciurus carolinensis. Next base: position 39,550,347 of record NC_062228.1, read on the forward strand.
GATCTCTCAGAAGATCCCTCACCAGGAGCGAGGGAACCCCAGGTATATAAAGAGGCATACTACTCTGCTCCCTGATAACAGTCTCGCTTTCTCCTGATCTCTTCAGGCTGCCTTCTTTAGCAAGCCACTTGAAAATACTGTTTTCTAATTGTGGTTTTTGCATATTCTTTGCTGAGTGTTAACCTCTGAAGGACAGTACAATATGTCTTCATCTTATCAGCCCCCAGATCAACCACAATGCTACCACAAAATAGGTGCTCGGTAAATATTTGTTGAATGAATAAATGAGACTTAGCACTTATTTTGCAATGTTCTGAGCAGATACAGGCTTTCCTTTCAGCTCTAAGATGTCGTGACTCAGACACCTGATCACTCTGGTCCCAGAAATGAACAGGTTACTCTTAGACAAGTCCATGATGAGGTTATTAAAGGGAAAGCTACTATTGCCTCTATCTTCCTTTATTTCTGTCATCAGTCAATCACTAGATGAAAGTGCCTGGAGGACAGGACGATCTTTTATATCATTCTACCCCTCACACGTGCAGGAGTAGTAAATACCCAGAAATACTTGCAAGTGAATCAGTGAGCACACCAACACTCACCCCGCAACCTGGCTTTGTATTATAACAAATTTAGAAGTCAGAGAGTGTCCACACCACCTGGTGTATCTGAAGCTATGACAAATATACCCAGAGATGTGGTCTGAAAATCTCAGGTACAGTGAAAATCATTTATGCCAAAGCTATTCTTAAAAATATCTTAAGACAGTGTCCTGTTGGAGACACACAGTGGCCTCCCGGCCAGTTTAGTGAGACATGTTTCCCTGCACTGCTTGAAGGCACCTTTGAATCTTGGGAGGGGTGTTAGAGGAAGTAGCTAGGTGGCCTTTAGAAGCCACCCTGTATTAAAATAAGAGCATTTTACATTGTAAAATTGCTGATGTGATGAGACAGTCTCATCATGGGATGGGGGAACTGAGAACTACTAAGGATGCACCCCATAGTCCCATTCACCCATCACCACTCACCCTGGGTGAATCTGATCATCAAAACTGCCTGCACTATTAATGCTACATTGCCCTGTATTCTCAATGAATCCCCTTCCAGCCACCCAGTGGTGCCACTCACTTAGAGGAAGCACCAGAGGCTTAAGGCAGCGTTAATGACCCAAGGGGGACCGTCCTGAAGCTCACATCCAGGCGGGTGCTCAGGCAGAGCTGGGGTGTGCTCCAGAGCAGGAGGCTCATTACAGTGAGCTCCTCAGCTCTCCTCCGCTTCCTGATTCATCATGTTTTTTTATTAGCTCTCTTTTCCCTGATAAACCTTTGCAGAAGAGGAGCTCTTGGAAACATCTGGAGCAAGTCCCTTCAGCAGGTGGAGTTTGGCAGGCAGGTTCCCAGATCCAGCCGCCAAATCACTCAAGCTCCCACTTAAATGAAGGGAAAAGAGAAGCTACATAAAACTGCCTTGGCTTCCCCATGTCCTTATCCACCAAAGAATAAATGCAGCAAGCCAGGAAGAGAGACAGGACGCTGCTCTTCAACAATGAATTGGGGTCTCAGATATCTCTTTGCTATAAGGGGAAAGTTTTGTTTTGGGGGTATGAATTTCTCTTTTTCTCTTACTCCCTTCCTTCCTTTGTTGTCATTTCAGTGTTTTATCTCTTCGTGAGGAGGTTTGGCTTGAAATGGACACCATTGTGTTTTCCTATTTCTGTTCAACTTTTTTCTCTTTCCGTTTTCTGTGCTCACTCCATCCTCCTTTTCTTGTTTCATTCATCTGTAGTCAAGTGCAAAAGCGAATGAGAAAATTTAGAAGCATTATTTTTCATTATTTTAACGGATTTTTAAATTTTTTATTTTATTCTGATCTGGAATTTGAAAAGATCCTTATGTAGCATCAGCCATATTTGGTATTAAATCCTCATAAGCATTCACATTCACACAAGTTGGGGTGAGGTCTCTGCATGCTATGTGGAGATAGCCAAGAAGCAACGCTGGGTGTCCCAAATCCCAGTGTTTATTGCTGGGGCAGTTTAGGCTCTGTTCCCTTGCTTCTTCCATTGGTGAGTTTACTTTCCTACAATCATAGTGGGAAACGACTTGTTATGGTTTAGATATGAGGTGTCCTCCCAAAGCTCATGTGTGAGACAATGTAAGAATGCTCAGGGGTAAAAGGATTAGATTGTGAGAGTTATAGCCTAGTCAGTGGATTAATCCACAAATATGGATTAACTGGGTGGTAACCAGGTATGGTATGCCAGGAAGAAGTGGGTCATTGGAGTTGTGACTTTGGGCTTTATATGGTGTCCCTGGTGAGCAGAGCTCTTTCTATACTTCTTGGTGCCACATCCTAAGCTGTTTTCCTTCCCCATACCCTTCTGCCATGATGTTCTTCCTCACCTTAAGTCCAGAGCTATGGAGTCAGTCAACCATGGACTGAACCTCTGAAACCATGAGCCAAAATAAACTTTTCCTCCTCTACATTGTTCTTGTCTTTTGTGAAGAAAAAGCTAATAATAAAATATGACTAAAGTCAGTGACAAAAAGCAAGATAGGACATTGTTTCCCAAAGTCACACCTGACCAAAGCTTTCGTGTTAAGTCATCCATTGGTACACACAAGAGCATTGGTTCAAGAACACTCCACAGATACCAAAATCCTCAGAGGCTCACATCCTTTAAAAAGTGGGGTAGTGCTTACACCTCACCTGTGCAATCCTCCCAGATACTTGAAGTCACTTCTGGATTACTTACAAAAGCTAATACAACATAAATGCTTTGTCAATAGTTGTTACATGCATTGTTTAGGGGGAAACAACAAGAAAGTAAGTCTGTGTACACTGAGTACAAATCCAACCACTCCACAGTACACGTCAGCAACCGGAACATCTTTACAAATATTTTCCATCTGCAGTTGGTTGAACCCATGGATACAAAATCTGTGGACATGGAGAACCCACTGTACAAGCAGGAGCAGTACGTTAAGTATTTCTAGAATGGGGTGAAAGAGTTCTCTATACTACAAAGTAAGCACATTTGGCTTTTCAAAGCAGGAAAATAGATTTCAATTTGTACATCAACCATTAGAATGGCCCAGAATTCTGGGTTCAGGAGAATTCTGTGCCTGAGGTCAGTGACTTCCACTATGTACAGAGGTACTAGAGAGGAAAGTCCCCACCTATTTCCTTTCTGGGTCTTGAATCTCTGAGCTTAATTTCCATTGTAGTCAAAGTATTCCAAATGTCAAGAAACCCTCAGTAAATCCCTACCAAATATGTTAAGCAATGAATTTAGGTAACTCAGAGTCGCCATTTTAGCAAATTGAATACACTGGCAATTGTTTCATCCATAGGATTAAACTGCTTCTCTTCTTTATTCACTCACAGTTGTTTGTGAAGGGCTCTGAGATACCAGAGTTGAGCACTCTGTTGTTTCAATTGCTCCGACTGTGATTAGCAAAGGAGAATATATGAAACCTTCGAGGGGAGACACAATTCCACAGATGGCAAGAATGGCATTTTCTTTGACATTTTTTGGAAATGCATTATCCATTTGCACCACAACTTGTATACACAATTTTTTTAAAAGACAAAAGGAAAAAGGTAAAGATTACGAGATGCATTTCCTATAATATTTAATAATTACATTGAAACACTGACACACATTGCGCTGCATTTACAAACCTCTGTTTCCTTTGAAAATTACACCCCAGCATTTAATTCACCAAAATAACTCATTTTATACAGCACAACAATGTAGTAAAATAACTCATCTCGAATATGTGGATATGAATAGATTTAACACATCTGCATTGAACAAAATGAATTAATCTAAAAGCTGAAAAACTGCTGTTCCCTTTCGAGAGTTACCGATTATTTTACCATTCCCTTCAGTTTACTTGTTTGTTTTCGTTAAATTACTTTAGGAATTAGGAAATGAGAAAAGCAGAAACACCGGGTAGGTTTTTCTCTACTTGGAATAGGGGAATGAGGCATAAATAATCATTTGTATTATACCTTATTTCATTAAAAATTATATTTACAATTGTGCAGAGACCGCGGAGAGGCCTCCATTCACTGTAGGTTGTTCTGTTTAATCCTTGGAAAATACTGTATTTCCATTACAACATTCTCCCAACAGAAGTCTAGATATTAAAATTATTCTTGAAGCTGAGTGTAAAGTGCTGAAAACAAATCAGAGTTCAAGTGCATTGCCGGGCTCCCCCCTGGGAGGAGAAATTCATTTGCAGACATGGGGCAGTATCCCTGGAAAGAAGATGCAGATGTGTTTATCACATCTCAATTCTCACGCAGGGCCATGGGCTCCAGGCTGGAGACTCCCTAAGGCCCGGTTGTTATTTCTGGCCTGGGCCTTCTGGGTAGGCAGAGGCATCACAGGAAGCAGAGCCCATCTGTGACTGATGGTTTGGGATGAAGTCACTGGGCCCACAGCTGGGGAGAAAGAAGCAAGCACACTCTCCAGGTGCATGTGACCGGCGGTCCAGGTGGATCTCACTGTTCTGGGGTCCTGGAGGGCCTCTGCAATGCCAACAAAACTGAGGACAATAAGAACAATCTACAGGACCCCACTCCAGAGACTTAACAGTGCTAATGTAACTGGCAGGTCTTCCCTCTGTGAGCAGGGGCAGGAACAAAGACCATATTTGTGCAGAAAGATGTAAAAAGGAAAGCTGTGATCTTTGGATGCAGAGTCTTTGGGGAAGAGTCTGTGAATAGGTTCCAAGTCACCTTTCTTGTATACACTACACCCGGATGTCCCACCCACAACTTCCAGTTCAGCTTGGAGAAACACATGTGCAGTCACCTAAGTGCAGACTCTTTCTCTTTCTTCAGTAATGTGCAATAGTTTCTGGAGCAGGAAATTTTATCAATAAGTTATCCATATCTATTGAGTCTTTCTAAAGCATTCAATTTAGTTTTCATATGTAAATAAAAACATATTTTTTCACTTTTATGCAATCAGTTAGCATGATTTATTAAATTGCACAATGTCAATTACAAGTCAACCAGGTGTAAACAGGTTTGGGGATAAACTCAGGTGACTCTTGGTAAATATTCAGTTCAGCCAGCAAAACCCCAGTCTCAGGAACTCAGGATGCTGTAGGCTTCAGTCAGAGTATCTTTCAAAAGGAATGGCCAGTTTTGGCTATCTTTGAGTTGGTTAGAGGAAACTGAGTAAGGGAGCTTCCAGATTTAGGCTGTGAAATGCAGAAGATGTTCAGGAAATAGTTAGGGAGAACTAGAAACACAGGCAGGGGCCAAGTGAAGGGACCCCATGACAAGGGGTGTCAAGAGAAAAATGGAGGAACTTTAGATAATGTAGAGGGAAATGAGAGGGGGGTGGGGTATGAAAGATGGTGGAAGGAGACAGACATCATGACCCTATGTACAAGTATGATTATACGAATGGTGTGAATCTACATCATGCACAACCATAGAAATGAAAAAATGTACCCCATTTGTGTACAATGAATCAAAATGCAGTCTGTAAAAATTAAAAAAAATTTAAAAAATAAAATAGCTGATTAATATGAAAAAAAATGATTCTCTAGGTGGTAAGAGGGAGCTTCTGTTTGATTTTAAAAAACAGAAAGAAACTATTTTATCCAATTTGCTTTTTAGGAAACTCACTCAGTTATGACAAGTAAAGGTAAACACGTGATGGACTGGATTGACACTTCCCTTTCATTTTCTCTCCCTGAAATGGGATTTTATACCCACAGCTTTTGTGACATGACCTTGCCATGCAATAGAGAAGGCTCCCCATTGCCTTTGGACTTGACCATAGGACTGCTTTATCCAGCGATCGCTGAATGGACCACAGGCATCAAATGTGTTCTTGTGATGTGGCTTGTCCTCTCCCACTCCAGCTGTGTGCCATGAGGGGAACGTGCCTCAGGTAGCCACTGTCCCTTCAGAATGAGAGGAACATGGAGCAGACCTGAATCTGACCAACAGCCTGGAGCAAAGTCACCATATTGGACCCAATGCCCAGAGTGAGAAAGGTGTGTTTGCTGTTGTAAGCCATTGAGGTTGAAGGGAGGTTTTTATTAAGTATTTTACTCATGGCTGAGCAATGAAGGAAAAGAGTCTGGACCACTGGCTGCATATGTGATGGTGGTTCCACAAGAGTATAATGGAACTGAAATGTTCCTATTGCTTAGTGACATCATGGCTATTGTCTGCACCATAACACAGCAGCACATTATTCATGTTTGTGGCTATGCTGATATAAACAAAACTACTGCAGACAGACCTACTATGCTATAGTCATATAAGTATAGCACATACAGTATGCGCAGCATATAGCACTTAATAAAAACGACTGTGTTATTGGTTTGCACATTTATTGTGCTATACATTTTATCAGACTTGTTGAGTGTACTCTTTCTGTTTACTAAAAAGTTTACTATAAAGCAGTATGCTGTTTTATGCTGGCAGCATCTTGTGTTTACTGTGTCCCATGATTGCGTCCTTTCCTCTTGTGCTTGATTTGATCTCATGTTGTTTGTTCACCGTAGCCCTAGAAGCAATACCATATATGTGTAGCCATATATATACCATATATACCATGTAGCCTAGGAGTATGGTGGGCTAGTCCATCTAGGTTCATGTAAGTCTGCTCTATTATGTGTGCATACTGATGAAATAGTCTGATAGATATCTCAAAATGTGTCCCCGATATTAAATGATGCATGACTGTAGATAAGAGTGAGAGAAATGGGAAGCAGGGAACCTATGACTCTGCCTCATGCAGCTTGGTGACCTGGGGTAAGTCCCTTCCCCTCTCTGGACCTCATTTTTTTTATCAGCAAAATGAAGAAGTTGTAGTAGATGATTTCTAGGGAAATTGTTGCCTCTCAGGGACAGTGATGCAACAGAAGAGGAGAAAGACAGAAGAAGAGACAGACAGGAGATGGGGGAGGGGGCTGCAGTCACTATGGGAGGGATGGTTTCTAACACTTCCACCAGGAAATGGCCCTTGTCCTCATGCAGTTTGTAGTCCACAGGGCGCCAAGAGAAGTTTTGTTTGTTTGTGTACAACTGAGACCAAAGAACACATTAAAGCAGAAGTCCAGTGTCCCCAAAGTCACTACAAGTTTGTTTGCCTCATCCCTGCTATGGCTTAGATATGGTCTGTCCCCCAAAAGGTCAAGTGCCGATAGCTAGGCCTCAGTGTGGTCATGTTCAGAGGTGTTGACCTTTAAGAGGTGGGGCCTAGTGGAAGGTGGTTAGATCATTGAAGGTACTACCTGTGGATGGAATAAATGTAGTTCTCATGGGACCCTGGCTAGCTCCAATAAGAGCAGGTTGTTATAAGGACAGTGAGCCTGGCCCCTGAATCTCTCTTACTTCCTATCTCACCATGTAACTGCTCTCTCCTTCTTGCACCCACCATGAAGCCATGCGCCATATTGTGATATGTCTGAAGGCCTTCATCAGAGGCCAAATCAATGGAGCTGTCTGATCTTGGACTTTCACCCTCCAAAACTATGAGTTACATACTCTCTTTTCTTTTTGTTTATCATTATTTTTATTGGTGCATGATAATTATATCTAACAATGGGATTCATTATGCCATCATCATACATGCACTTAACATAATTTGATCAACCTCATTCCCCAGGACCCTCCCTCTTCCTCTCCTCCTCCCTCTCCTGGTTCCACCTGCTGTACTGTGCAGATATCCCTTCTGTCATTATTATCATCATTATTTTAGTTAGTGCCATGTATCACTTTTCTTTTTGCATTATCTAACCTTGAATGTTCTGTTCTAGCAACAGAAAACACCCCAACACACCCCCCTCACCCTGCACAAGGTGAATTGTTGGGCACACACATCCCAACTGCTCATCTGCCACCTCCCTGGTGCTAGGGAGCATGGTATTCCCTAGAGAAGGTCACAGGGTCTCCAGGGAGTCATAACAGGCAGAAAACTTTGCAGCAGGAGCCTGGGATGAGCAACTTCGGGGTGGGATTTGGGAGGAGGAGTGACTATTACTGAATCAGTAATAAGGGTGGGAAGAACCTGATGAGAACAATGGGAGAGGCCTCCGGGTGCAGTCACTTTAAGGTATGTCACCTTCTTCAATGCCAGGGCCACTGTCAGAAAGGCAACTTCATCTAACTAATTAGCAGGGTTTGCCACTTTACAAATCTGCCGTGGCTTTCTTGGCACGAAACAGCTGCTAAGGCAAAGAGCTGTAGGAACCTATTAAAAATCACAGGCCTGAAAGAAAAGAAGGGCAGGAGGGAAGTTTGAAAGAGAGAGAGGGAAGGCAGGCAACCCTCTGTGGTGGGTCAGAGGCCTGCCCTCCCTTGCCAGGTCTGCATTCAAGGAGGAAGTGGTTAAAAGGCTGGGGAAGGGACCCGCCCTCCTCTAGAGCAGGCCTCTGCTGGGTTTGCTCCGTTTTTCCTCTTGAAGTGCTCTCTGGTTTTAAAGCAGCTTTGAAGGAATGCTCTCCCGTGGACTGCAACCTGTCACTGCACCCTGTCACCGTCCAGTAATTAAAATCTGACTGATTTACTGACTGGCACCGACCATCCTACCTCAGGAGTAAGCCGATGTTCATCTTTCCCAAGGCTAAATTTACTTGGTGAAAAGAGACCACTTGCTCCCGAGCTGAGCTGTCATTCAGCTGCTGTGGAAACCATAAAGATAGCTAACAGAGCCCTCACCAGCCATCTTTGGTTTATTTTATTCTAATATTTATCGCCACCCAGCAAATGAACATAATGCAGGCGAGTTAGGGAGAGCAGTGTGGGCTGATTTGTGGGTCTGGTGTGGCTTGCCAGCAAAACCATGGCCTGGCCACAGTAAAGGAGGACGGGTGTTTCCCTGTAGGGCTGACCGGCTCATGGGAATCTGCTGGGATACCATTGACTCCTCACATAGAGCAGTTATGGGTTGGGGGAGGAATCTTGAGCCTTTAAAAGCTTTGCTTATGGGAAAGTGTAAACTAATCAGGGGTCTTTTCAGGGGTGCTGATAGCCTGCGTTGTCAGGATCAGGCCAAGATCCTCCATTTCCTGAGCTGCCCAGTGCCTTTGGGGTGACTTAGCTTTTCCATCCCCCTTCCACGTGGAACAAGGTTACCCTAATCTCTCCTCTCGTGGGCTTGGCTTTGCTACTGCAGTCCTGGGGAGTGGCCCATTTTGACCCCACGGGCGTAGAATTAAACCAGAGCTCCCTTAGGAACAGCCCCTCAGGACCCGGCTCCTTTTCCACTCTTGATTTCAGCATTCGCTTATTCATGTTGAGAGCCTCATGTATTCATTCTGTGAGCATCTGAGTGGGCCAGACCCCTGCTAAGCACAGGGGAGCCCAGGCTTTATGGGGCTTATAGGCCAGTGGGAATATTGAGCCACTAAACAAATAAAGACACAAAGAAACACGTATTAATAATTGGGATGAGTGCTGCCAGAGGGAAGCATGAAGGGAAGAGAGACAGAATCCACAGGGGGAGCACCAGGCCAGTTCAACATCGAGGGGACACCATTCAGCTGCTCTCCAGACACCGCCATGAGGTGCTCTCGCCCTTGTGGCCGTGTATTGTGCAGGGCTACTGAGAGAAAATGCTCCTTAGATTTGGCTCCCTGGGTTCTTGGGCTTTACCCTATCTCCAGTCCAGCTTGGGGATCGCCTCTCCCTGTTGCTGAAGTAAAGAGGGTCATAGCCCATATTCTTCAGGTTGTTTCATCTCCCAACTGTCAGAACCATCAGCTTCTGTCACATAAACCACAAAAAAGCAGACAGTGATGTGTTCACATGATTCGCTGGGCTAGGGCATTCATTGTGCATGCTCTTTATGGTCTAAATCTAACATTATGCATGAAATGCATATATGTATATGTGTGTGTACTTATGTATATGTGTGTGTATATGTGTGTATTTCTCTTTCTAGAGAAAAGGACTTTTCCAGGGTATCTGTTCCCCTAGCACTCTCCTTGAGGATGTCCGTTTTCCATTTGTTGCTGGGACAAAGGTGTGCAAGAGACAGGACCAGTGTAAGGGATGCCTTGAGTGGAGATGGTACAGACAAATCCAGATGAGACAACAGCATATGAGATGTCACAGGACATTGCATTGCACTGATCAAGCTTCCTGGAGCCTAGCCAGGGGAAGGGCTGGTGAAGGCCTCAGGCAAGTCTGTGCAGAGCTGAGGCTGACAAGAGCCAGTTCTCCTGACCCTTCCCAAGACTCTCCCATCATCCTCCAAGGTGGATGGTCCATTTTCATTTTGTTTGCCTCCTATGGAGCAATAATTCCAGGCCCCAATGACACCCAGAGCTCAAACAGTAGTCCTCTCTTACCCATGGTTTTAGTTACCCATGATCAATTGCTGTCCAAAAATATTAATGAAAAATTCCGGAAATAAACAATTCATATATTTTTAAGTTGCCATTCTAAATAGGGAGGATGAAATCTTGCACTGTCTCATTTCATCCTACCAGGGACACAAATCGCCCATCTCTCCGGCATAGCCACACTGTATACGCTACCCACCTTGTGGGAGAAGAGAGAGAAGAAACCATATTCGCACTACTTTAATTCCAGTACTATTTTATTATGTTGTTGTTAATCTCTTAATGTGTCTTATTCATAAATCAAATTTTGTCATAGGCATGTATCATAGGAGAAAAAATATATATAGGGTTAGACACCCTCCCAGGTTTCAGGTATCCACTGGAGGTCTTGTCCCCTGCAGGTATGGGGGTGGCTATTGTACCTCTTAAACTAGCTACTAAAATGGAGGACACCTAAAAATTTAGATGGAAGTATTTCTCCATCTACCAGCTGTCCTGTCTTTCACAGACCAACCTACCTCCACACATGCTGGTGTGAATGAGGACGTTCCACCCTGTGTCTGAGCATGCTGCCAGCCACCTGCACACCTGCATCTGCTCAGTGAGGCTCACCACAGAGGACGCATCTGCTAGACAAAAGCTACGGCTCTTGGGAGGAGCGAGGAGACAGTGACACAGGTACAGTTGTTAGCACAAAGCCTGGTGTGTTCGCTCCAGCATCCCAAAGGACTCTGCCCTCTGGGCAGAAAACTGACTTCCTCACCTGGTTAGACAGCCCCTAGGGAAGAAGGTGAGCCCCACCTGAAGCTCCTCCTGCAGGGTCCTCTTCTGCAGAAGTTGAGCAAGGGGGCAAGAGGAGTGGAAGTTGGTGTTTTTATTTTGAGTAAATCAATTGGCTAATCAGGGTGGGATTTTCCATCTGGGAGTTGAAAGGGCAAAAGGAGAACAGTTAATTTTTCAAACCTTCACTTTAAAATACAACTCCCATGTTTGTGAGCTGCATTTGATGCAGGGTCCAGGCGGGACATCAAGCGGTGGTGTCAAGGCCAGAACGGGCATATTTTAAAGTAACAGCAAGTAAATTAAGCCAATTAGGCATTCTTAATGCTCAGAAATTTTTTTTTCTCCTTTTTATTCCAAGAGATCTTGCTTGCAAGACAGAATGTCTTTCTTTTTTTTTTTTCTCTCTTCTTTTTTTTTTATGCATTTACACCTCTGATTTTTACCTTTGTTTCTCGGTTACTAGGAACTGCATTCAAATGGCCCTGACTCAGATAGGAGCCAGCTTGCGCCTCCAGCAGGATGCCTGGCCTGTCCTAAAACTGAGCTTGACACTAAAATTGGTGCCGTGGGGGGGTTGGGGCAAGATTCTTTAAAAAGTATAGAGACTCCACATTTGATCCCCCAGGTAGGGGTCAGGGAGGTTAAGTGAGATAAAGAAGTGAAGGCATTTCTGGAAGTTCTCTGGAAGAAAGGTGCTAGGTAAATTCAGGCTACATTTATGACTACTTTTATGGTTCAGCCTCTCAGCCCGTGGGTGGTCCCTGAACATGTGACTCATTCATTCACCCATGTGTAACCTCAGGTTGCGATCTGACCCAGGCTCTGGGGAAGCAATGAGATGGGGAGGTGACTCTACCAGACACCTCTTGAAGGGGACAAGGAAGCCCCTGATAGAAAGGAAGATAGGCCACCCCAAACTGGAAGGCATGTTTCTCATACATTTCTGATCATTGCCCATTGAGACTCAGTCATACCTTCACCCCGGCCATTCCCATTTTTCTGCAGTAAAAGACCCAGCGATTAACAAACAAGTGGAGAGTGACGAAATAAGCCAGTTGTTAGCAACACACATAAATTGTGTATTATTTACTCTATGAGAGATGAATATGAGTGTATACGCACTTGGTTTTATTTTATAAAACAATGCCTCATAAACTAAACACTAGCCTAGCAATTTCATTACATTTACCTTGGTAATATGTTGCAAGCCATTTAAATAGAACAAATTCACTGACAGACCATCACCCATGAAGTACAGCTATACAAGCACAACAGTTTGGGGGTAATGTATAAATCGGTTTTAACATTAGGAGCAGAAATGATTCATATTCAAACCACAATGCACGTATGCCTTTGACTTAAATAAAAATTTTTAATTTAGAGGTCAATAATGCTGTTAGTGGAAATGTGTACCTCTTTACATTGTAGGGTGGAACAGGGGACTCACAGCAAACTAATAGCGAAGCAATGCTTAATATAATTTATAAATTAAAAAAGCAAGATTGGCAGCCTTTGAATATCATGAGTTACTCAAGACACTGGTCATGCAGAGAACTTCTGGAAAGTCACAGAAACAGCTATGATTTGAAAAGGGACAGGTGCACCATTACTCCTCAGTGCTGCCAATCAGAGCTGGTAGAAGAGTCTCCACAAACTCTGGTATGTTCTTATTTTTCCTTTATGAAATCTTAATTGCATTAGCCTTCAATAACCCTCCTAATGAGTTACTAGTAAGTAGCCCTTAGTAATATGTAAATCTGAAAGTTGATGTAATTTGCTTCTAAAAGCCAAAGACGGGTCTTGCCCTTTATATGTGGGTAGTAGTGACCTTGGAAGAAAAGTGGGAATTACTAAGAGGTAAGTTTAAATTGAGAATTATGGAAGTTCAGAAGGAAGAAATTCTGGAAGGTGGGGGACAGGGAATAACAGGGATAATAACTTGGAAGAAAGGACCTTCCAGCAAAAGAACACCCACCTACTAAAGCAAAGTCTTAGATGGTGAGATATAAATGGTCTCATTTGGTTCCAAGGAGATGTGTGTGAGAGCAAGTAATGGGCTAAAGGTTTGACCATTATCCAGCTTCAACTACTTCTAACCCAGCAGCTGATTATCTGTGGGCACAGAGTTGGAAATGGGAAAATCAAATAAACAGGTGAGAGATAGAGCTCTTCTTTAAATTCAACATGTTGAAATTTTTCTGGAATCAAAACCAGTAAATTCAGAATAAAGAGATCTGGGTTCAAATCCAGCCTCTACCATTTACTAAATATACACACTCCAGGAAAGAGTCAAGCATAGGGTCCCTGGAAACCTAGGGGAATTAATTCTAGGACCTCCTCTGCAACTGGCATCTTATTTGCATGTAACCTATGCACATACTTCCATATACTTTATCTCTAGATTACTTATAATACTTAAAGCAATGTAAATGTTATATGAATAGTTCATATACAGTATTATTTAAAGAACCATGACAAGGAAAATAATCTGTACCTGTTCAGTACAGATACAGTTTCACTCCCAAATAATTTCAATCCACAGTTGGTTGAATCCAGGAATGTGAAACCTGTGGATATGGAGTTCTAACTGTACTTGGTTCTTTTGCCTACAAAATGGGAGGGATGGCAAACACCCTATAGGGTTTCGGTGATGAGAAAAAGAGCTGAGTCTTTGGAAAGACTTTATCAAACTCAAAGCATGATTCAAATGCTGGGTATCCCTGGCCCTTGTGGGCAAGTGCCTGCAGGCACAAGCTCTGGCTAACTTACCAGTCCACTGTCCACTCCCCTCCTCAGTAGATGCTGCTACTTCCTCAAAATACCCTGAGACAGAGCTCAGCTCCGACTCAGGGAGCACACATGCCTTTACTTATTCCATTTTTCAAGGAGAAAGATCTCAATCAGGAGAGCAGTGTTTTCAACAACAATCTCCCATGTTATTACACTGGGCATTGTTTCCAAATTGATGATGTTACTTAATCAAACCTCACGCTAGTATTCTTAAAAGCATTTAGAACAAAGCAATAAAGAGTTCCTTTGCCACCATTTGGCTTTTCTTTCAGTGTCTAATCAAACCTCACATATTTCCCACTGTCTCCCAAAATGAGTTTTTAGGCACTCTTTATATTCTCTGCACATATCCCAACCTAGAAGGGAAGGAGGGGCGAGAGACTGGGGGAGGGAAGGAGGAGGAAGGAAGGAAAAATGAAGAAAGGAGGGAGGGGGAGGAAAGAGGGTAAAGAAAAGCAGATGGGAGAGAATTAGACAGAAGTGAAAGGGGCAGCTTCGCTGGGCGGACTGTCTCCGCATCCTTGATCTATTCGGCAGGACGCAGCAGGCACAGGACACAGCCATGGACCCCCAGAAGGCCACAGAGACAGCCGCCAGCGGTGCCCTCCTCGGCCCTCATTCTCTGCCTCATGCACACCTGAGGGTCAGGCCCTTGCATCTAATTGGACAGCTGGGTTGGTGAATGTGGCCTGTCCTGCCAGCCGCCTCGTCGGCCACAGTGACAGCTGTATCACTTCCCTGATGTGAGTGGGCGCTGAGGAGCGTTGACACATGATCAACTTCCCTCTAATATCCTTCAACCAACCTGACAGTTGTCCGGCAGAGGCTAGTCGGCTCGGCTGCCAGCCCTGGCTGAGGCATTGTGGGACAGCTTCCGAAGGAAGCGGTCAGGAGAGACTTCAAATGAGGCTTTTGCTTTCTCCCAGCAAAGTGACTAGGAATTGGAATAAATCTTGGGGGCGATGGCTATCACAGGGCCTGGGGAAATGCAGGTAACCACACACAATAGCATTCAGTGGGAGGGACTCCGGCTTGCTCTGAGACTAGATGGGTGGTCTGGTCAACACGGATGTGGTTCAGAGGAAGACGTATTATCCGGGATTTGCAGTTACAAGGCACGCAATATTTTTTTTTTTCCTGTTCTCACACATCTTTCCATCTTATGTTTAAAGGTGGAAAAATCTCTCTCACACTATGCAAAGCTCAGAACTCTTGGCTTTGTAAGTAGAGTTTTCTCCATTTTTTCCCAACAGCAGCCAAAGTCTTTATGGTGCTGTGACATCCCATAATCCTCACCCTCCTGGCCAGATCTCTTCATACATGGACCCCACATGCACTTTCTTTTCCTCTGGCAAAAAGGATGATGAGGTATGTGTCCCACTGAAGGTTCTCCCATTATTTAGAAGTAAGATCAGAGACATCTTGTGGCCTTGATGAAGAGTCTGGGGTCTAGTCACTTGGTCATTATTTCCTTTGGTTTTGATGCTCTCTGGACACAAAGGACCAGGAGATGAGAAGAGGAGCAAATCCATCTTAAATAGGATGGCCAGGCTGTCAGGGTTTCTCAGGGATCATAGTCTTTGGGCTGCAACTCCCAAGAAGGCAAGAAAGGGAGAGAGTTGTTACCATAGGGATGTTGGAGTGTCTCAATGGTCCACACACCAGAGTCCAGCTATGCTTCAAGAACAAAAGGTACTAGAGCTTCAAGCACCAGCACAGCCTCTGTCTGTTGTTCCTGCTCACCTCTGAAGGTGTGCTTCTTGGCCCTACTCCCTGCTTTTTCCACTTAATTTATCTTTGTAGTTAAAAGAAAATAAATTAAATACCCAGCACCTCCATAGCTTCCAAACTTACAGTCCTACAACCTAAAATGAAAATACTTGTCCCTTTCTGTTTCACTTTTAATATTCTCAGGAAAGCACATCATTGGCCCAGCTTGATCATGTGTCCTGTGCTCAACCAATAAACCGTGTCCAGGGTATGGGTCATGTGGGTTGATCATGGCACGTCCATGGGAAGAACATAGGTGAGAGGGAGGGGTTGGTTTTAGGTGTTTCCAGAAAAGGAAAGTACTAGAAGAGGAAGCCATAGCTGAACATTAATAGATGGTTCCTGTGCAAAGGGGGATTCTGTCAGAGAGTTAACTAAAGGATATTTTATTAAATCCCAGGTAGGATTTGATCTGATGTTACCTTGAATTGGAGTTTAAGGTTGTGATAATTTGTTGTTAGAATAACTTTGCTTTGCGTAGCCTGTGGGAAATAGTTTAGAAATATTCCTCTCCAAAACAGTCTGTGACATTGCTTAAAAAAAAAGAAAATCAGCTGGCACCCCAGAAGGAAGAGCAGAATTGACTGGGGATCATAAAACAAACCCATCTCCAAACTAACTGGGGCTGTCTTTAAATGGCAAGAGACCAAGTCTGTTGTCCCCATAGTCCTTCTGGCTTTCAATTCTGTTTTCTCCTCTCCATGTGGACCAAAGGAAGTTGACCCCACCAATAAAATGAACCACTAAAAAATTCAGTGCAAGCCAGCCCAGTGGTCAAATGGCTGCTCTGAATAAGTTCCTGGTCCTTAGTGACATGTTGGCAAGGCTGGCACAGGTAGAAAATGTGACCCTGGACAGACCCTGCAGATTTGGGACCTCTCTCTGACTGCTCCAGGGCAGACAGGAGCCCTTGGAGAGACTGGGGAAAGCAGTGAGGGGGGCTAATGTTCAATTTAATGCAGGGTAGCTGTGATCAATGTGCAAAGAGGACAAAGAGAACCCAGCTCAGGTGCTTCTGCCCAACACCTGGGAAGGGCTGGTGCTGAGCCCAACACGGAGTGTATTCTTAGCTTTTGCCAGTTATTCAGATTCTGAAGAAGTCACCCTTGAGAAGTGTTGGTGACTACTTCAAAATTACAAGCTTCCCACAAACGTCTGATTTATGAGTGATCTGTGAGTTATTTGAATCACAACACCTTATCTGAATTATTAATTTATCAGAGGGAAAAAGGTGCTTTCTCCTTTAATGTCAAGTTTGCGTCATGTCCATTTTCTACATGGAAGAAAGCATCTTTTGATGAAGGTTTGAATTTCTCGCAGTTGGGGTTACCCAGCACCCAAGAGTTCCTCTGCCGTTGACACACTTGGGCTTGGTATGTGCCTAATTATGAGATGCAGGTCCTTTCATGTCTATCTGAGCTCTGGCATGGCAAAGAAAAATTAAAACACTGCTCAGACTATTCTCTTATGTTTCTGGGTTGGGGTGGCCACCCACCAGCCTGCCACACAGGACTTCAGGACCACATGTGGCAGCTTGCATTTCTCTCTGTGACATGATATGAGACAGTGTCAGGGAATAGGGTTATTGGCTAGGCATGAGGCTGTTCCTGCAATTACTGTCCTCTCCAGCCTGGCCCGCTTCTTCACTGTGCACCCGGAAGTCTCTCCCCAGCTTGGTCTGTCTGCATCTCTCCCTCTCCCTTTGGATTCACCTCCTGGATCTTCCCCTAACCCTTCCTTGTCCTCCACATCCCCTCACCCCAGTCCCTGGACACCAACTTCAGCCCCGACCGTGTCAGTCAGCCTCCAAGCCTGGGACTTCTCTTCACTCTCCTGACCCTAGCCCCACAGACTGTTCTTGGTGACAGCTTTGTGATTCCCTAGTGCCTTACCACTATGTTATTCCAAGAATGTGGGGCTCCAAAGGGGCCTCTAGGCAGATGGCAGGAACTGAGAATCCTGTCCAGTCCTCTTGTCACTCTGCCAGACTGTGCTTGCCACCAGTAGCCCCTGGTTTTAAGTTGGGGGTTACTGCTTCTGCTGTCCTCCTCTCCTCTCCTCTCCTCTCCTGCTCCTCCCCATGTCACATCACACTGTACTTGTCTCTTCTTTTATCAGCTCGAATTTGGTTTGTGCATAGGGGACACTCACCTTCATTATATATGGTCTTAACCCATTTTATGTTGTTGTAACAAACTGTCTGAGACCAGGGAATTTATTTTAAAAAGATTTTTTTTTCTTTTTTTTACAGTTCAGGAAATTGGAAAGTTCAAGAACACAGAGTTGCATCTGTTGGTCATCTGCCGAGGGGCTTCCTGCTGCACCATAGCATGGCACAAGGCATCACATAGCAAGAGAGCAAGCTTGCCAGGGAGAGCTTGCTCTTGTATCAAACCCACTCCTGTGGTAACCCATCGATCATGAATGGATTAAGCTAGGCATGAACGCAAAGCCCCCAGGACTCCAACACACACCCCAACACTCCCACCTCAGCACTACGGCATTAGGGACCAAGTTCCCAGCACATGAAATCTGGAGACACATTCAAACCATGGCATACATGATGACACATTTCTCAAGATGAATGTCACCTTAAGTGACATCTCTTAATACCCACCTGCTAAAACCTCCCAGTTCAGATTCGGCCATCATTTTCCTGACTCTAATTAAGCAGCTTCATCAAGAGACAGTGGCCATGGTGCTTAAGAACATGAGCGCCAGCAGCACAGGCCTGACTGACATCACACTTTGACCACTTATTCCCCATGTGATTTGGGACAAGGAACCGACATCTCTCAGAACCTCATTTGTAAAATAGAAATCATGGACTTGCTCCAGGAACAAGTACCAAGCATGTAGGTTAGAGTCTAACGCATAGCAACTGCTGTATAAACAACTGTTATTGTTTCTTACACTTACAGTCATGTAAGTTTTCTCCTTTTATTATTATAATATCTTATAAACTAACTATTACTGTCCCTATTAGATTTATGAAGACACCAGGGTTGGAGAAGTTCAAATACTTTGACCAAATCTACACCACTAATTAGCATCAAATCTGGGGCTTGAACCTGAATCTAGTGGCCGGTTCTCTTCCTTCTTGCTTTGGTGTTTTAGGACCTTATTGGCACATATGTGCTTCGTCGACATTTGCCAAATGCTGTTTGATCATATAGTTTCATTTACATTCAGAATTCCATAAATACCCAGTGGAGGACCACTGCAGGGAAGGAGTATAGGTTTTCTGCCTGCATGGGACATCAGCCTTAAGTCCAGGGTTCTGACCTCCCCAGGGTAAGGCTTTCTGGGGTGGGCTGGAGGCTGGGAAATCTTCTCAGTTAGAGAAGAAAAACCCTGCAACAAGTGGCCCTGGAACTTGTCCTTAAGGAGGGGTGAAAAATCGTAAGAGGCACAACCAGCAGTGGGCATGAGATAGAAAGATAAGACAGTTCATGCCAACCGGCCAGCTCACGAGGTATTTATAAAGATCAGCATACACCCGAAGCCATGCTCTTCTCTCCCCCACCATGGTTATTCCCCTTACTCAAGCATCCAGCATCTATCATCTGATGTTTCTACAGTATCCTTGCTAGTCCACTGGCCTCCACATGGGCCTCCACATGGCCTCTGCTCTACCCCATGGCAGCTAGGAAGATGTTTCCAAAATGCAAATGAATCATGTACTGCTCCCCATCCTCAACCTTTCAGTGTCCCATGCTCCTCAACTGACGATGGGGTCACATCCCAATACACCCATCATAAATTGAGAATGTCCTAAACTGGAAATGCGTTTAATATACCTGGCCTCCCATGCAGCATAGATTAGCCTGACTACCTTAGACATGCTCAGCACATCTACATTAACCTGTTGGGCAAACTCATCTAATGCAAAACTGATTCTATTAAAATGTTGAATATCTCATGAAATGTATTGAACACCTGTATCAGAAAATGCTGGCAACACAGTACATCATAGGATGAGTATAGGTGGTTCCCCTCGTGGTAGCGTCACTGACAGCAGCTGTGACTTGCTGTCACTGCTCAACATTGCAAGAGAGTATTGTGCCACAGAGCTCTAGCCCAGGAAAAGATCCAAAGTCAAAATTTGAAGTATGTTGGGTTTCTGCTGAGTGTCTACCACTTTTTCTCATTGTAAACTCAAAAACTTGCAAGTGGAACCCTCTCTGTTCCTGTCCATTCATTGTGAATCCAGCTGCTTTCCACAGCCTCACCTAACTGTGCCTCTTGCGCTGTGTCCTGGTCACTGGACTGCAGCTATCAGCTTCCTGCTGAACCTGGAGCAGTTCTGTCTTTCAGGTTTTGTACCTGCTCTTCCTTCTGCCTGAACACTTCTTATCCCCAAGCCCAAGGTGGCCCTTCCTCTGCTTGGATCTAGAGTATACACCGTGTCCTCAAAGACACTGTCTCCAGCTCCCTCACCCTAAAGGATTCCAAGTTTCATCTCCCTACCACCTTCCTGCTTACTGGCTTCATTGCAATCCTAGCAGTAGCTGAAACTAACATACATATGTTAATTTCCTTCTTGAGGTAAGGGGTTTCGCCTTTCTTTTCAATTTCTGTCATCCAGCACTAGAATAGTCAGGATGAACATTTGTTAATGCACAATAAAAATTTTAATCCTGGCTTTATCTTTCCAACCATTGGATATGGTTTTATTTTTTGTGGGGGCGGGTAAAATTATGTCTTAAATCCTGGCCCTTGGGAACTTCTGGTCTGATTTTGAGCAAGGAGGCACTTACCAGGTGTGGTGGGAAATTCTGAAGACTCCAGGACAGAGAGAGGGTCAAGTGTGCATGGTGGGAAAGGATCTGAACTGGTCCTGGATACATCCTGGGAAGCAGATTAGGAATGTTTACAAAACAGAAGCCTGGAGAGACAGGAGAGGAGTAGCACAGGCTTCTCAGTAGGGGAAATGTCCCACACAGGTCTGGGTAGGAGCTGGGGGGACAAGAGGGGGGTCATGGAAGAGGTGGCCTGTCAATAGGGGAGGCATTGGCACTGAGTAAATGCTTTGACTCTGTTTCTCAGTTTCCCTGCAATAGCCCATCCAGCTTTTCAAAATGCATGAGGTCACCAGTTCGTAGGAATCCCCAGCCCTAGGCACTAGGACCAGAGTCTAAGGCCTTGCCCTAGTGTTTTGCTGAACCAAGAGAGTAGCTGAGTGGAGCGGGCCTGCATCTGGCTTTGGTGGTTTTCTGGGATGAGAACCAATGATCCAGGATCTCTCATGGTCTACTGCATGCAGCTTTGGATTCTCCTCTCTGGGATTGGGAAACCTGCAGATACTGGAGGCAGCTTGGCTGTAGTCCCTCCTCTGTCTTTGCTGTTCATGTGGGCTGTGGAAAGAATCCCCATTTGAAGATACACTGTTTTGGATAGCAGCACCCAATGAATCCTCTGATCAGACTGCCTGCCTCAACTTCCTCTGCCTGGCTTCATAGTTTGGCTGATACTCTTTTGAGACTGTTTCTTTCCAGAAAAGCCTCAGTCCTTTGCTCATGAAGCTTTACCCTCCTTTACCTGTACCTTTGGCAAATCCAGGTTTCAAATGAATTTCCGGTGACTCCTTTCTGTATTACTACAAACTTGGTAGCTTAAAACAAAAGAAATTTCTTACCTTGCAGGTCTGAAGGCTGACATCTGAAATCAGGGTCTTTACAGGGCCGTGCTTCCTCCAAAGGCTCTGGGGGACAATCCTTCCTACCCTTTCCAGCTTCTGGTATCTCCAGAAGTTCCTTGGCTTGTGGTTCCATCCCTTTAGTCTCTGCCTCCATCTTCACATGACCTCTTCTCCCTGTGTGTCTTCTCTTCTGTCTCCTATAAGGACATTTGTCATAGTAATTAGGATGCTCTCATCCTGAGATCCTTAATTATATCTACAAAGACCCTCTTAACAAATAAGGTCACATTTATGGATTCTGGTACGTGAAAATTTCTTTTTGGAAATATCATAAAATTATCCTTGCATAATTCCTTTCAAACATATTTCTCCAAAAGTTGCCAATAGGCAACCAAATTCCAGAAGAAAAGTCAGGACCATCATCCACAGTGATAAGGTCACCATTCGCCAAGTTGCCAGGGACACTGCATTTTCTTGATTATTGCAATTGAAGAAGTATGTTTCTAATTTTAATTTAGAATTAGAAAAAGCTAATCATTTCACATGCATCTGTCTGTTTCGTCCTTTCCAGTTATTAGCCTAATATCAAGCCAGGCATGATATAGTCCAAAGGTACAAGGATGACCCAAGTATCTCATTGGATGTCCTAATGCTATGGAAATTATAATGAAGATGTTCCCAAGAGTCCTTGGGTTCTTGTCCCAGCTCGAACACTTATTAACTGAGAGACTTGGGAAAGGTTACTTTGGCTCTCTGAATTTTATTCTCCCTATCTCTAAACTGAAAATTACACTAGAACAGGGTTTGGCAAATTACAGCCTACAGACCAAATCTGGTTGACCACTTCTGTTCTATTATTAATAAAGTTTTATTGAAACCACAATCAGACCACTCATTTACAGATTGTCTTTGGTTGCTGTTATGATACATCAGCACAAAGACCTACAAAATGGAAAAACACAGCATCTGGCCCTTTGTAGAAAATGTTTGCCACCCCTAGACCAGCAATGGACTTTCTCAGGTCCCTTCCAGCTGTGTCATTTTGTGACTGTTGGGTGACTTTGGCACGATGTGGGGTGGACTGTGGAGGACATGGTGGCACTAACATAGTGCACCATCCACCTCAGAGGGTCAATGGTGCCCCTCCTCAGTCAGCTCTTGTGCCGTTGTGCTTCCAAGTTCTCTGTGTTCTGTGGAGTCAGAAAGCCAGCACCCTGGAAGACCCCACACTATTCCTCCTTGGGCCCCACTTACCAGAGTGGGCAGGGAAAGCTCCAGAGGATTTGTGGGTTTCCTTTGGGCCTTGAAACCTGGGGGATTCCCTGGGTGCTCAGCCCCCCAAGGACCCAGCTCCTGTCACAGCTCCTATCGCTGTCCAAATGACAGCAAATCCTCCCGTCTACCCGCAAACCGCTATCTCCTCCATTCTCCTCTCTTATTTGTTAAACAAATCCTGATCTGCCTTTTTAGGCTGCTCTTGAATTTTATGGCAACATATAATAAACATCTGACTGCTTTTATTTCTATTTAACTTTTATCTTGAATGTCTCTGCTGTTTCAAACCAAATATTTATAGCATCGCGCAGCCGCCACAATTTCATTCCTCACCAGTACTGTCACTCCCTCCTGCTCATATTCTCCAGCCCCGCAGAAAGTCTGAGGAATTTTTGGGCAAATGGTCTCTTTTGTCCTCCACAGAGATCCCAGTCTCAAGGTCTGTGTCCGAGACCAACGGGCAGCTTTCCAGGCAGCTGGCCCTCAGCTTAGAGTCAGGCTATCTCCAGGGCACTCACGGGCTTCCTGTGCTTTCCATCTTAACGACTAGTGCCACTCTGGGCCTGGCTGTGAGAGGGAACCCCCACATGTCCCAGGGCCACCCTGCCTTGTGCATTATGGGGCACACTTGGGCCATTCTGATCTCTGTCTGCTTTGAGGTATTTCCCCCATTACCTCAGGGCTTCTATAACTGCCCCAACCCTGGGATCCAGCTTCTGGGTCTACCAGAGCTTGCCCCCACCTACCCAAAAGCAGTCCTAAAATCACAAAAGATCTTGTCTTTACTCAGGATCTCTAGTGCCTACAGGTATGTTGGTTGACTTCCCCACACCATAACACCTGAGATAATCAATCCATAAAGATAAAAGGTTTATTTTAGCCCACAGATATATAGGGTTCAGTCAATGATGGGTTGGCCCTGTTGCTTTTAGGTCTGTGATAGTATTTCATTGCAGAAGTGCCTGACAGAGGAAAGCCACTTGCCTTATTTCCAGGAAGCAAGGAGAGAGGAAGAAGAAGGGGCTGGGGTTCCACCACCCATTTCAAGGGCCCTGAAGACCTCTCCCAGGTCTCCCCTCTTAAAAGTTCCACCATCTCCCACTCTCACCATCTCCCATTACCACTCTGGGGACCAAGTCTTTAACACAAGCACTTTTGAGGGATATTCAAGATCCAAACTCTAGCAGAATCATCTAAAAGATCCACTACAGAATGCCCTTCCAAATCTAGGGCTCTAAACTTCCATAACCATACCCAGTGAAGGATGACACTCTGGATGGGGGAGTCTGAAAACCTTACTTTTCCTGTCCAAGTCTTAGTTTCTCACATCTATAAAATGAGAAGTGTAACACTCTCTGATTTGACTGTCAAGGTTACCTGAGAACCCTGAGACAGAATGAATGGGAAATTGATTTGCAGAGTGCAACTCTGTGTCCCATGAAGAAGGAAAAGAGAAGATCTAGTCCCTTGGGCCCAGACCTGAGTCCATCAGGGAAAGCCAGCAAGATGTTGCTCATCTTCCTTGGGTTCTTTGGCCTCTAGGGTTGCAGATGTCTCTTTTGGTCTAATGGACTATCTTTTCTCCTCCCCTCTTCCTCAAACTGCACAAATTTCACTGGGCTCTGCACAAGGCTTTGTGTTGGTAAATCACCCTCATCTGTCAGCCTTGGGCCTTCTCCTCACTTCTCAGGGGACTCATTATTCCAGGTGAGCTTTCAAGTGGACTCTTACACAACAGAGAGCACTCCACAAAAAACCAACTTGCTCTTCCTCCCCAAAGTGGCTTGCACTTGGCCAAACCTGCATATCTTAGCTCTGTGGTTATTCATAGGGAGAATCTGGTGAGAATCTTCCACTTGGTTGTGCAAACCTTCTGATACTTTAAACCCAGCCTGAAACAAGTTATATACAGCAGCCACACATCTTTAGCACCCCTAATTTAAAAATCTGACATCTAAAATTCTTCAAATCTGAAATTTTGGAGCACCACTATGATGCGAAAATGGAAAAATTCCACTACTCAAAATTTTGTTTCATGCATAAACTTATTTTAAATATTCCATAAAAACACCTTCAGATCATGTAGAAATGCATATAAAACTTTAATGAATTTTGCGTTTAGACTTAAGACCCATCCCCAAGATAACTCATCATTATATATGTGCAAATATTCCAAAATTTTAAAAAATTGTAAAACTCTGAAACACATCTGGTCCCAAGCATTTCAAATAAGGAATACTCAATCCTGACGTCAGATTTTCTAAGTTTGGGTGACCTCTCCTAAGTCTCAGTCTCCCACCTTCCCACTCACGTGGTCTTCAGTCTCCAGCACCACTAGAAAGTCATTCTTATGGACAAAAGTTGGTGTACCCTCAAATTTGCCTGTTGAAATTCTAATGCCCAATATAATGATATCAAGAGGGAGGTGATGAGCTCTTGAGGGTGAGCTCTAATAAATGACATTAGGGCCTTTGAAAAAGGGACCCCAGAGTCTTCTTTGGCTCTTTTTCCACCAAGTGAAAGTACAACGAGAAATCACAATTCTACCACATGAAAAAGACCTCGCACCCTGATCTTGGACTTCCAGTCTCCAGCAGTGTAATAAATAAGTCTATGGCACCTTGTTTAAATAGCCCAAATAGACTAAGACAGCCATTCTCTATTTGTACCAGAGATTCCTAAACACCAGAAGCAAGTCAATCTCTACAGAAGGTTATACTGGTTATGTTAGTCTGAACATTTGCAATTTTAAGTTTTAGAATCCAGTGTCATCTGCATCATGTGGGGAAATCAATGTATTTGTTCATCTAACTGAAAACACCCAGTGTTTTCACTTAGTTCCAAACACAGCTTGATACAGGAACTCAAGTGTGTTATCTAAAAGAGATATTTTTATTGGTAATAAGTCATGGGCAAGATGTGAGCAAATGAAATTCTCATGCATTGTTAGTGGATGATAAATTGGCACAACCCCTTTGGAGAATTGCTAGGCATTACCTACTGATCCTGAACGAATGAATACCCTATCCAAATGATTTCCATTTTTCGTTATGGACCCAATAGAAAGGAATGCTTAAGTCCACCAAAAGATCCGTATAAGATAGCTCATGGAAGCTTTATTTATGATAATGGCCAAAAACAAAAGATAGCACAAGCATCCATTAATGGCAGAATAGGTAGCTAAAGTGGGATATATTCATGTGAGGAAATATTATACAGCACTATAAAAGAAAGCATTACTAAAACAGCATACAAACTGGATGAATCATAGTATAACATATGAGTGAGAGGACCTGGGACCTGGGCAACAATAGTAGACAATTCAGATGAATTATTTTATTTATATAAAGTCAAAAATAGCAGTTATCCTTGGGGTTGTTCTCATTTCAAGGGAACCTTATGGAATGTTGAAATGTTCCATAGCTTGGTCTGGGTAGTCATTCACAGGTACATACTTATGTAAAACTACATTAAGCTACACAATTAAGATTATTTTGCACTTTCCTGTATATAAACAATATCACAACAAAAATATCTCCATAACGATTATTAAAAGGAAAGAAAGCCACATTTCTCCATCTTTTGATTCTACTTCACTCTTGGGTAGATGGTCCCCATGAGAGGGCTCATGACTGACGTCCACTACATCAACAAAGCCAATGGGAAGAGTCTCTTCTTCAGTCGTCCCAGGAAGCAACCTTCTTTGGCCCAACTTTGCCTGACCTGGCTTGGGTCACAGGGCCACCCTAGAGCTATGGGTTTGAACCAGATTCACTCCAATCAGATGCAGTGAGGTTGGGGAAAGTACAGGCTCCCAAAGATCAGTTGGAGTGTGGATCCCACAAGAAGAATTAATGGACACCTGAAAGGCATTTGTCCTAAGTGAAAGGAAGAAGAGAGGGGCCGTACGTATAATGTGCACCTGTGCACGTGTGTCTGGGCAAGCTTACATGTGTGTGTACAACGTCATGAACACAAACTGAAATGCTGGGTTCCAGTGGCTAGGACACAAGCTGTGTTGTCAAGCCCAGGACTGTTCGTGCACCTGTTGGGAGTAGCTCTTTATCTGCAAGTCCTCCAAGGTCTCCTCTCGCTAGGAATGGCATTAGCTGGAAAGTGCTGCCTGAAGCTGACCCACACAGAGACATACTGGCAGCCATATATAGGCCCACCCCAGGAAAATTCTCAAGTCCACTTCTTATGCAGAACCCCTGCAGGGTGGACTGAGCCCTTGTTGAGACTGGACTGCAGCCCAACTTCTCTCTGAACTCTTTCCCACAGGGATGGACATTATTCACAAACATTCTGCACAGTAATGTCCACCTCTAAGCCTGCTTCCCAGGGAACCCATTCCACCACCATGGCCTTCTTGGTACAGAACTGTCCTTTTTTCTGTGAGTGAAGCATAGTGGCTATCTTTTGAGTGTGAGACTCGTTGTTTCTGCTACAAAATGGTGGTGTAATCATCTACAAGTTTGTGTTATTTTCCCCTGTCCTTTATTGAGGTATGGAAACCACTGACCACCTGAGGGTGGTCCCCAAATTTCCCTTGATGATGTTCTGGGGTATTGAATTAAGAATACGAAGACCACCACAGTTTCTCAGTCTGTTCTCCATCTCAAGAGCATCCTGGTAAAGTCCAAGCGTGTGGTACCCTCTGCCTGCTCAGACCAACTGGGAGTCACATCCAATTTCAAGATCTAGTTGCCTACTCATCATCCTCCTTTTCAAAAAAGAATTTGTAATGGGATCTGCTGTTTCTTTTTTTTTTTTTTTTCACCTGTCCAGCAAACATCTTGTAGTCTTTTGGGGAGAATGCTGCAATTTTCATTTGGGGCCCACTCCTTCTCTGTTCTAGGCCCCTTTGTTTGGAAGAATTTTCTTTCTCTTCTTAACGCAGAGTTGGAATATGGGCATGGATACAAATTGAGCATTTCATCCTTTAAGTCCCAGTGGTCGGTTCAGAGATATACATGTTACTGTTCAGGTTGATGAGACTAGCTCCCAGGACTTTGGTGTCACCATTGAGAATAAGGAATCCTTGCACTGTTATTTTCTGCCTCATTTTTTGCTGTTAAAACAGAGTATCTAGCCATGTGCAGTGGTACACGCCTATAATCCCAGCAGCTTGAGAGACTGAGGCAGGAAGATCTTGAGTTCAAAGCCAGACTCAGCAATGGTGAGGCACTGAGCAATTCAGTGAGACCCTGTCTCTAAACAAAATACAAAATAGGGCTGGAAATGTGGCTCAGTGGTCTAGTGCCCCTGATTTCAATCCTGGGCACCAAATAAAACAAAACAAAATAAAACAAACACAGAATACCTGAGACTGAGTAAGTCATACAGAACAGAATTTTATTTCTCATAGTTTTTGGAGTCTGGGAAGTCCAAGGTCAAGGGTTCAGTATCTAGGGAGGACTTTCTTCCTACATCCTCTCATGGCAGAAGAGTGTAATAGAGTGAACCCATTCCACAGGTCCTTTGTATAAGGGCCCTAATAGATACACAAAGAAGAAGCCCTCGTGGTTTAATCACCTCTTGAAGCCTTCCCCTCTTAACACTGTCACATTAGCAATACCTAAATTTTTGAAGGGACTTTCAAACTATTTAGCAGACTTCTTTCCATAGGGAGTGCTCTGAGGACCTCTAAGCTCAGTGCTATCCAGCAAGATAAGGTGGAAAAGATCAGAACCAAGAGATGGAGAGACCTGGAGATGAACCCCTAATAGTTTTGCTGTAGTATTATATCCAGCCATATCTGCAACCTTGCATAAATCCCTACTTTCCACCTATGTGAACTGATAAATTCCTTTTTCTTTCCTTGAACCAATTTGCATTAAATTTTTGTCACTTGCATATGAAAGGGTCCCAATTGTTACAGAATTTCTAAATGTAAGTGATGAGAGGAACTTGGATTTGCTCCAATAATAAATATGAAATGAAATAATTTGTGCCCACTGAAACCTATAAGAAAGCTTACAACCCGAAGTTGCCATTGGGAACCCTGCTCTCTAGGACAAGGTACTTAGTCACTATTCCTAATGTCTCCTTAACTCCCTGGGCCACAACCTCTACCACTATCTGTCGGCATCCCTTAACTCACCCTTGATCGTTGTTAGACTGTAAGACAAGGGTCAGCAAAATACAGCCCATAGGCAAAATCTGGTCTGCCACCTGTTTTGATATGGTTTGTGAGCTAAGAATGGTTTTTACATTTTTAAGTGGTTGGTGGCGATTAATATTTTGTAGCATGTAAAAATTACATTAAATTCACATTTCAGTGTCCATAAATAAAGTTTTATTGGAACACAGCCATGCTCATTTGTTTATGTATTGTCTGTGGCTGCTTTCGCACTACATCAGCAAAGTTGAGTAGTTGTGACAGAGAGTGTATGGCCCACAAAGTCTAAAATATTTACCATTTAGCCCTTTACAGGAAACATTTTCCGACCCTCACTGAAAGTCTCTGGAGCCATGACCTCCACAGTTTAGTGCCTAGCTTTACGGCCCTGAATCGTCAACAATGAGAAGTATTTCTCTTCAAATAATTCACATAGTTTTCCAAGTTTTAGACAACAAGCATCTCAGGATATTAGAAGCATTTTTCAATTTGTTTCCAAGACCTCACTTTGACCCAAACATACAATGACTTTGCTAAGTGAAAAAAAAAAAAAAAAATGAAATGTTCACTTAGGTCACTGATCATTTTAAATCAGAAGCAAAAATAATTCCAGAAAGTGTAAAGTTATCATTATTTTTTAAATGAGTTCTATCCAGGTTTCCTTAGAGCAGAATCAAGCAGGCATCAAGGAATGCTACCTCCCTTTCTCCTCTCTCAGACTCTGACTTGTAGGTAGAAGCTTGAGTTTCAGTCCCAGACTACAAGTAGTCAGGGAATTTTTTTATGCTTTGCCTTCTTTGTCTTCAAGATAGGGCAATAAGAGTTCACCTCCTGGGAGTTATGAGAATTAAATAAGTTAACACTCTATATAAGTACTCAGAAGTATTAGCTTTTCTTATCATCTTTCACTGCTTATATATGAAAATAATTTGAATGACTTTTATTTGCTCTGATTTTTTTTGTACTCAACTGTCACGGAGTAACCCACAAGAAGAGTGAATCAGCGACCATGATAAGATGACTATGTTCCTTCAGATTCCAATCCAATGGAACTCAGTTTCCAGTCTGGAATGTAAAACAGCAGTTTTAAGGTATATGTGCCATAAGATCCTTGGTTGCCAGCCCTCTAAGACTTAGCCAGCCCTTATGTACCAAATGGACTTCCTACCTGGTCACCGATATGGCTCTTTTTAGGATTCCCATTGACCTCCATGTCCTAAAATCCAACCCTCTACTTGATCTCTCAGTGGCATTTAGAAGAACTGATCATACTATTCTTCTAAAGGCTTGTTCTTCATGTGGCTTTGAGGACACATGAATACACCTCACCTGTATTTCTTCCTACACTAGTCAATTCTAGCTTTCCTTTGCTGGCTCTTTCTCTTTCTCTTCCCAATTCTTCATGCTGCAGGGCACTCTTATCTGTTCTCCTTTTATAAGCACCACCTAAGTCACCTCAAACTACCCACTGGTTTTCAAGTACTGAAATTTCCAAATTTCCCAATTCCTGATCTATTCTAAATGACAGGCCTTTACAACAAACTGCCTCTTGGAAGCTCTTTTAGGCCTCTCAGACTTGTCATGAGTAAAACCTAACTCTTCCTTTCTTTTCACAACTCAATCTTTTCTCAGTCTTCCCCATATTAGCAAATGACCCTGTGTGTGTGATTGAGAGAAAAAGAAGGATCGAGGATTTGTGAGTTAGTCTGCTTTGCATCTACATGACAGAATCCTGAGAATCTCCGTTCATAAGGAAAGGTTTACTTTGTGCCATCCTCGGAGGTTTCAGTCCGTTGTTGTTTGGCCCTGTTGCTTTTGGGCTTGTGGTAAGGTTGTGCATCATGGTAGAAGCACATGGAGAGGGAAAACTGCTCACCTCCTGGAGGCCAGGAAGCAGAGAGAGAGAGAGAGAGAGAGAGAGAGAGAAGGAGAGGAGCCAGGGTCCCCTATCCCCAATGAGGCACAACCCCGGTGACTGCACTTCCATTTAACCCCGTGTCCTAAAGGTCACACCGCTTCCCAATAGGCTTGTGACCAAGCCTTTAGCACATGGCCTCTGGGGGACCTTTGAGATCCAAAACATGACAAAGGTTGATGTTAACGTTTGAAGTCTGAGCAACCTGATGAAGTTTTATTGGAACACAGCCATGCTCATTTGTTTATGTATTGTCTGTGGCTGCTTTCGCACCTGTACCTCTCATTAGAGGGCGGTACAGGTGTGATATGGATAGATGACACATACAGTATAGATAGAGATTTGTCTATGATTCCTCTGTCTCCCCCACAAAGGAGTGAATTCCCTGACATCAGGAAATTCATGTCATGTCCTGAGAAACCATAAAGAACATAAGGACCTAATACGTAGTAACTAGATAGTATGCCCTGAGGACTCACTAACCTTGTAAGATAAGAAAGTCCCCTGGGTCCAGAAGGAGGATGCTTCCAGGGACACAGAAGAGGTTGGAATAAAGCTTGGAACTCAAGTCAGTGTATTTTAAGACACAAGTCTAGGTCAAGGCCACACATTTCCACACATGCTCTGTTTTTACTCCATTCTGAAACAGATAGATTGATTGATTGAAAGATGATAGATGGTAGAGATGATAGATAGATAGATAGATAGAGTTACATAGATACATTGATACAAAGAGATAATTAAATGGGTTCATGACAAGTAACTCAATAGTATTTGTTTTTGCTCTGCCAAAGGATCATGCATATTTCCTGAAAATTTTATATCACAGTGACTTGTCTGGTATTAGGTACATACATTCAGATTATCAAAACTTGCCTGAGAGGTGTGGCAAGAGAGTATCTGCACTCCTGCAAGTGATCAGCAAATATTGTCCTTGCCATGTGACAAGTCTCTGCTCTGCTCTGGGAAACACAAGGAGCCAGGTAGGATGCCTGCACTCATGAAGCATCAAGTTGAGTGAGTATCCAGCTTTGGAAGGAAGAAGTAAGCCTGTCTTTATTCACAGATGAGAAGATCATTTACACAGAAAATCTGATAGAACTAACAAGTATTATTTTTTACAAAGAAGCTGATAGAACTAACAAGTTCAGCAAGATTGCCCAATACAAGAGCAGTGTAAGAGAGAACTGTTTCCACATACTGGCAATGAACAATGAAAGTAGTGATTAAAAAACTTCATTAACAATAGCAACCAAAATAGGAAATAGGACTAATGCTGACAATAGTTCTGAAAATCTTACACAAACAAAATATTGTGAGAGAAATTAAAGACCCAAATAAATGGAGAGAGACAGGCTTCATTCATGGGTGAGAAGACACTATGCTATCCGGATGCCAAATCTCCCCAGATGGATTTAATAATATCTTGATCAATCAAAATAATAGCAAGATGTGCTTAGAAATTGACACACTGATTGCCAAATTCATACAGAAATTCAGAGGACCTAGACTAGGCCAAACAATTCTAGAAAAGAAAAAGAAAGCTGGAAAGCAAATACTATCTGATTTAAAGAAGTATTATAAAGCTACAGTGATCAAAACAATGTGGTATTGTCACAAAGATAGATAAATAGATGGGCAGAATAGAATCCAGAAATAAAACCATACATATAAATAGACAATTTTGTTTTGCAAAGGAACAATGCATTAGAGGAAGAATAATTTTCAACACACAAAAAGAGAACAATCATATATTTATATGCAAGAAAATGAACTTGAATCCACATCTCATACCACATTAACTCAAAATGAAGTATGGTTGAACATATACAATGTAAAACTATAAAATTTCTGGAAGACCCATAGGAGAAAGTCTTTGTGACCTTGGATTAGGCAAAAAATACCTTGGATCCAGCACCTAAGCACAAGCCATAAAGACTAAACTAATAACTTGTACTTCACCAAAATTAATTTTTGCCCTTCAAAAAAAGAATGAAAAGAAAAGTCACAGGTTGACAGAAAATGTTTGCAAATTGCATAATCTGCTATAAGATTTGCATTCAGAGTATACGGAACTCTCAAAACTTGGCAATAAGAAAACAACCTACTAAAAATGGACAGAATATTAAAACAGTTGTTTCACCCAAGGGGACTATATAAGTGGCACAGAAGCACTTGAAAAGGTGCTTCACCCCAATAGTCACTAGAGATGTAAATGTAAACATTACATATCTAAGGAAATGAGGACAAATAAACAAATGAAAAATAACAATCACATCCGACTGTGGAGGACCTGGAACTCTCGTGGTGGGAACACAGAATGTTGAAGCTGGCCATTCCACCCATAGGTATCAACCAAGAGAAGATGAGGCACGTGTCCATACAGAGATGTGTGCATGAATTTCCAGTTTTATCCATATCAACCACAAATTGGAAAAAAACTCACATGCCCACCAACAGATGGACAGATAAAGTGTGGTAAACTCATGCAAGGAGATGTCACCCCAAACTAAAGGAAAATGAATGAAATGTGCCACAGCATGAATCAATCTTAAAGTAATTGTACCGAGTGAAGAAAAAAGCCATGCAAAATGAAGACATACACAATGATTTTCTTTATATAAAGTTCTAGAAAATGCAATGTAATCTATAGTGACAGAAAGTAGATCAATGGTTGCCTGGGGATGGAGGTGGAGGGAGAAGTGAGAGGGATCGATTAACAAGGGGCAACTTTTGGAGGTGATGATGTGTTCTTTTATTGATGTGGTGATAGATTCACAGGTGTGTACAGATGTTGAAACTTATCAAATAAACTATTCCATTTAAAATATATATAGTTATTGAAGGTCAATTATAATCTTAATAAAGTTTTTTTTAAAAAAAGTCTTATGTGGCACACACCTATCATCCCAGCAGCTGAAGAGACAGAGGCGAGAAGATCACCAGTTCAAAGCCAGCCTCAGCAACTTAGTGAGGCCCTAAAGCTACTCAGCAAGATCCTGTCTATAAATAAAATATTTTTAAAAATGGGCTGGAGATATGGTTCAGGGGTAAAGTGCCCCTGAGTTTAATCCTACCCAGCATAGTTAAGATTGTGCTAACTATTGGAAAGAAAACGAGAGCCAGAGCCGAGTGAGCTTTTGACCGTGGACATAAATGGCGGGGAATACATAGGGAGCGTTAGGTAAGCTGTCTTCTGGAGGCAGTATTTGAACATATCTGAAAAGTGTTAACAATGTTGTTATGGTTTATGTATTAGGTGTCCCCAAAAAGCTCAAGAGCGAGACAATGAATGAGAGTGTAGAATTGAAATGACTGGGTTATGAAAGCCTTAACTCAATCAGTGGATTAATCCCCTGATAGGGATTAACTGAGTGGAGACTAAAGGCAGGTAGGGTGTGGCTGGAGGAGGGAGGTCCCTGGAGGCCTGCCTTTGGGATAAACATTTTGTCCTTGTTGAGAGGAGCTCTCTCTGTCTGCTTCCTGACCACCCTGTGAGCTGCTTACCTCCACCACTCTTCCACCATGATATTCTACCTCACCTCGAACCCGAGGAGTGGAGCCGGCTGTCTATGGACCTAGGCCCCTGAAACCATGAGCCCCCAAATAAACTTTTCCTCCTCTAAAATTGTTCTTATCAGTTTTTTTAGTTACAGCAGCGGAAAATGCTGACCAAAGTAAATATGAAGAGCTGGGGAGGAAGGGAGTTACTGAGAAGGGAGGAGAAGAAGGAAGAGCATCCCTGGAAGGGGGAGCAGCTTGGAGGAAGGTGTTGGAATAGGGTGGGTATATTCCTGTCAGCACAGAGAGGAAGTAGTGATGGCTAATTTGAGGTGGCACCTTGACTGGTGGGATGCTTACACAACTGATAAACAATTCTTCCTGGTGTGTGTGTGTGTGTGTGAGGGGTTTCTGAAGAGATTACTATTTGAAATAACAGACTCCGTCGAGAAGGTCTGTCTTCACCAATTCATTCAGGGTTGAACTAGAACAAAAGTGAGGTGGAGATGTGTATTTTCTCTCTTCTTGAGCTGGGACGCTCATTTCCTCCTGCCCTTGAACATCAGAGCTCCTGGTTCTCTGGCCTTGTACTAAATTACACCACTGGCTTTTACCAAATCTCCTGCTTCCAATGCAGCAAACGGTGTGACTTATCCTCTATAATCATGCAAGTCAATTTCCATAATAAATCTCCTCTGATAAATCTACATGTATATCCATACCTGTCTATCTATCCAGTGATCGGTCAATTGATCAATCTACATCTCTAACTGAAGCATCAGTTCTCTTGAGAACCCTAATTCAGAAGTTGTGATGAATGCCACTTCACTCACCTTATTTGTTTTTTCCTGCTCATAGAAGAGGACTTTGGTGAATAAATGGGCAAGCAGTTCATGTTCCAAATCTGTGACTTGAGTGACCCTCAAGTCCTCATACTGTCCCATCAGAAGGACCACCATAAACTCATGTATCCATATTCCCTACAACAGCCAAATGTACCCATGACTTGATTGGTTCTTCCTCCAGCCTGAACAGCCCCACGGGCCCCAGCACATCCACTGAGAGACTGATCTGGGAAGCAGCATGACTGGTCTAATGGAAATAGTCAGTCACTGGCACAATGCCCACACTTGCTGTGTTGGGTGGCCTCAAAATGCTGCTTAACCTGCCTGCACCTCAGATCCTTACCTCTATGTAGTGTCTACATTGTAGACCATTTCTTAATCTAATTCCTGGGCTTCGGGACAGGAATGAGAGAGACCAGGAGAAGAGTAGCTCTTTGGGGCTAATAAAATGGTTTTTAGTACATAGGATGTTCACCGAAGAAGCACATTGTTTCCAGGTGTGGTCAACTGTGGTAGAAGCTCTGATGGCCCCACTGGATGCCTTGCCAGGCTGCTGGGTGCAGGCATGAGGCACACACATGAACCCTTCTTTGCAATATTACCCTCCTCCTTATTTAGAAATCCCTGGGAAGTCATCCCCTTCTTAGGGGAATGAAGGATGACAAAGACCAGACTCCTTCCCTGAAGGCAAGAGAGCTCTGTGGTGTCATTCAGCTTCCAGGACTCTCTGTGGGATCTGACTGAGGCTCAACTCTAACCAGGTCCACAGCTTTGCCTGGCTTCTCTCTGACCCTCCCTCCTTCATGCACAATCTCACACTCTCCCCCAGAACAGGCCTTAGATAAATCACTGACCCAGAGCCCTAGACAGTCTGTTTCTGGAGAACCCCACCTAAGACCCCAAGCCCTTGAGTCTTTTTAATGGCAGTTTTAGTGGTCTGTGCATTAAGCCAACCTGCCTCAGACCCACCCGGGTGATTGCACTGTCTCCTTTCTTGCCTTGAAAAACTGGGCCAGGGACCTGGCTCACTCCTGGATGTTTTGTTCACACTCTATTTTCAAAAAACACATTTTCAATAGCTTTAATTTAATCAAAACATTCTTGACTGAGATCATTAAAGCCTCTGAGAGAGGCATTTAATTCTAAATTCACCATATCCACGGCGTAGCAGTTGAGTAACTGAAAAATCAACTTTATGTCATAATAGTTTGTTAGAATGTTTGTTTACTCTTCATCTGAGACACGCTAATTAAAACAAGAGGCCTTCACAAGCAATCCAGTTAGCAAATAGGATGGGTTAATAGATAAGGAATGGCTGGTAATTACAGAGAAGCCCGTATCCCCACCCACATGGGCTGGGTTTCAGGGAGAGGCTGAGGAAGTCTCAGTGGGCCATCACTATGCACTGGGATTCTACAAAGTGTATCTCTTTGTCCATCTTCTTCCTCATCAATGAGTCTTAGTGCAGGCCATATAGCCCATCAATGAGTCTTATATGAATACTTCTGAGATGTTCTTTGTTGGATCTCATCTGTCATAAGATCTTCTTGAATCCATCTTGAAGGGAAATGATTAAGGATCTTTATGAATCTATTGCACTAGGGCACACCTATTTCCACTTTCCCCCAAACTTAACTGGAAGTGTGTGATCCTCATTCCTGCTAGCCTTGGCTCCTCATTCAGGAAGCAGAGCTCTCCTGGAAGGTCCCTCACTAGTGGCTGCTCTTCTTTCAGCTCCAGGAGACTGGGCTAGCCCTCCCACCTTCTCACCGATGCACCTCTCATGCTCTAGAAGTCAGAGTCAGGGGATCTTGCTGCTCACCGAGAGCTCAGGGACACTTCCAGACACACGCACCTGAAGGTCTGAGATGCATTTACTGAAGTACAAAAGAGTAGACCCATGTGCTGGTAGTGACCCCTTCCGATGTGACTTTTCAGCCATCTGGCCATGTCTGTCTTTATGCATAGTCACACATCCACAAACAACTTTCTCTCTGCTTTTCTTCCTCATAAGTCCAAGACCAGTTACCCAATGTCCTCCTCTAATACTGCCCAGGAACCTTTCCTTCTGGGGCTTTTCCCTCTCTGAGAGCTCTGAGTATTCACACCCTTCTTCACCCTGAGCCATACAGGTCCTTCTCTCTCCCTACTCTTCCCCACCCTGGGCTCAGGGCCAGGACTCCTCATCCTCCCACCATCTCCAAGATGGCAGAATGAGAAGATATCATGGAGACTTCACTTAAAGAAAGGAAACTGAGGCAGAAAGAGGTGAACTGGAGCACTGTCATATTGCTGGTTGGAAGGCCTAATCCTGACCACATTGCTATTTTTAATGTACAACCATATTAAGATGAAAATAATCACAGGCTGATTCCAACCGTGTTACTCATTTTTGTGTTTTGTGGGTTCCCTTTGTGAAGAATTTCAGTCTTCTAGAAGCTAAAAGACTAATATGGTGAAATGTCACAGCTTCATCTGATGCAAATGTGAATTATGAACATATAAAATGCTGTGATACAAGTATTAAGAAAGTCTCTCTTTGATGCAAAATTTGAAAATATATGAAAATGAAAACTTGCATCACTGTGAACACGTCGGCCTTGAATCAGGCTCATTTTTTACATGAGGACTTTGGGGAGGTCTTAAAACTTGTTGTAATTGAGGTGGACGAGGAACTCAAGGGTTCTTTGAGGGCATAAATGGCATTATTAATGCCTGCTATCTTCTACAGGCCTGACCCAAGGAGCAGGTCTTTGGTGAATGTTGAACACAGAAGGAATAAGTGGATGAACGCTCCCACTCTGAGGGTCTGCAGCTTCCTGTCCCACAGCTGACCCTGGGCAGACTTGCTGCCTCTCCATGATCTGCAACAGAATGTTTTGTGACCTTATGAGCCTCCACTAAAGGAACTAGGGTCCAAAGGGTAGATGGCTTCCCAGCAATGAACACAGGCTCAATGCTGCAACATTTGGAGGTCCATATACTAAAAAGGAGAGGATGATGGACCAGACATAGCCAGAAAATGGTCCAGGTAACTAGGATGCCAGTTACCTGGGAGGCACCCTCCACCTAAGGATATTTCCTGACTTGTTATCACTATTAGAGAAAGTTCAGTCTTTTCTGTCTGGAAAACCCTGACATTTTTAGCTTCCTTAAGTTTGTGCCTGCTCCTAGTTTCTGAAGCCAGCATGAACTGATATTTGAAACCAACTATCCCTTTGTGCTTACTGGTATTTATCGGGTGCTTAATACATCTTGGGTTCTGACCTAAGCATTTGACAGATATCTTATTAAATTTTTCCCAATAACAACCTAAGGAAGATACCATGATTCCTATTTCCCAGATGAGGAAACTGAGGCTCCAAAAGGTCAAGGGTTAGCTCCCACAGCTGTTCTCTGAGTGCTGGAGCTGGGCTGGAGACCATCCGTGCTGGCTTCCCTTCCCATCCTCTCCCGAGGTTTTGGCTGCACAATGTTGTGGTTACCCTCAACTTCCAGGAAACTGGGTACACCAGGCAGCTCAGCCTGTGGAATATCTCAGGACACTCCTGAGATTTGCTTCCTCCTGCCTGAAGGCCACAGAAATCGCTACCATCCCATGCCTGATGGCACCAAGGTCAAGCCCTTCTGAGGGACGAATGGCCCCCTGACCACTTACCAAGTGCCAACCATACTTCTGATTCACCCAGGTGAATTATGAACATATAAAATGCTGTGATACAAGTATTAAGAAAGTCTCTCTTTGATGCAAAATTTGAAAATATATGAAAATGAAAACTTGCATCACTGTGAACACGTCGGCCTTGAATCAGGCTCATTTTGTACATGAGAACTTTGGGGAGGTCTTAAAACTTGTTGTAATTGAGGTGGACGAGGAACTCAAGGGTTCTTTGAGGGCATAACAGGTGGGTTCCCCATACCTGTTAATTCCTGTTTCTGCACCTTTGCTCACCTGGTCTCTTCTGCCAGGAGCCCAGCCCAATCCCTTTTCTCATAAATGAGTTCCATCTACCTCCCCAGTGTGACCCTGTGGAAGGAAGCTCTGGCCCCCTTTTAAAGATGAGGAAAGTATAGCTGATCACATTTTCCTTGACTCTCTGGCCAGAAGGAATCTCACAGCCTGAACAGATCACGGAAATTATTTCTACCTTTAATTCTTTGTTCCTTTAGCTGTATTTTAGGTTTTCATTGTGTTTCTTCTGTGGCAAGCCATCACAGAAATTTTACGAAACACAGGGGAGAATTAAATAAATGCGTGAATTATATAGGTTTGGGGTCAATGAGCTCAAATCCCATGAGGTCAGCGAGCATTTCCTTTGCAGTCCTGACCTTGTCCCTATTTTAGGTCCAACCTGGTATGTGTATTTCTCAGTGTTTGTTGGTGGCAGGTAGCAGCAGGAAACTCTGGCTTGACATCATCCAAAAAAAAAAAATTCTTTGGAAGATTTTTAATCTGATAATATAAAGGAGTAAAGGAAAATAAGAAGTGAAGAACCAGTTTGGGGAAGGAAATGGAACCAGAGTCAACTCAGTTCTCAATCTGCATTGATGAATTCCACCTCTCAGTGCTCACTGCTCAGGACTCAAATTCAGAGAGGTCAGTATGGCTCTGGTAACATTTCCTCTCTTTATCAGTCTCTCCAAGACCCTTACAAAAAAGGGAGAGTGAATGCCCCAGAGAAAAATCTGGGTGAAATTTACAGAAAGAATGGATGTGCTAAATGGATCTCGTTGAAGTGTATTGAACTGAGCCAGACCTGGTAGAGCTGGAGGATCTAGCGTGGGAACATTCATTCATTTCTCTATTTCTGGTGAATCCAAGGGGACCCGTCAGAACTGGAGTAAATCATGACCCAGGGAA
Source organism: Sciurus carolinensis (assembly GCF_902686445.1). Taxonomy (NCBI): domain Eukaryota; kingdom Metazoa; phylum Chordata; class Mammalia; order Rodentia; family Sciuridae; genus Sciurus; species Sciurus carolinensis. The sequence continues at coordinate 39,590,176 of NC_062228.1, forward strand.
GGAGCCCTTACTTAGAAAGTCGGAGAAAGGAGAAATCAGGGTCTCCCAGAGATTTCTTCCCAGTTCCAGAATAGGTTGACTACCTGGTCCTCCAAGTAACACCCCTTCCACCACACCTCAAATATGTACCTTCTACATGTAGCCTTCTTGGTCCTTCCCTGGACTTGATATTCTTGGACATGCTCTGTATTTTCCCATGGTGCTTTGCCCATGCTGCAGAATTTGTCACCCTCATCTGAACCCCAACGTTAGCGTGACGCTGAGAGTTCACAAACAGTGGGACGCATGGGTTAAGCACTTGAATCAGGAGCTGTGAAACCCTCAGTCAGAGTCTCCTAGTTGTCAGATTTTAAATGGGTCTGATTGCCCCTATATCACTCCACTTCCTCATCTGTTAAATGTGGGTAATAATACCAACTCTTAAGGGTGGTCCAGGGGATCTGAAGATGTTTAGTAAGCATTCTCTTATTCCATGAACATTAACTGAACCCCAACTCCATTCCAGTCTCTTTCCAGTGGATGTAGCAGGGGTCAAAACAGATAAGGCCCTGTCCTCCTGTAGAAATACATAAATGCACACATTATTACAGGTAGTACAATGAGGAAGAGTGGAGACATGCAGCAGAAGAGGAGACCCACCTTTGCTGGGGAAGGACTTGATGCTCAGCCACAGGGAATGTGCTCAGTTGATGACCTCCAGCTGTCAGCCCCTTTAGATTCCACCTTAGCTGCAGAAACATCCTGGACACAAGTGTGGCCCAGGCTAAGGCAGCCTCCATCTGGGAGCTGAATGAGGTGAGCTGTAAAAGGCCAGTCATCTCAGCCCACAGGGCTACCAATGTGCAATACCTGCTCCCAAGCTGCCCACGTCACAGCTGAACTTCTTCCTGTGCCCTGTGTGTTTCACTCTCTGCCTACACAGGAGTTAATCCCTCTTAAACATCTTGCACCCAAAACTCTATCTCTGCATCTGCTTCCTCCAGGAGAACCCAACCTGGGACCCAGAGTGAGAGGACAGAGTGCACTGGTGACTTTAGGAGTCAGGGAAAGACTGCATGGGGTGGCATTTGAGTAGAACCCAGAAGTAAAGGCTAGAACAATGAGACAATCTGGCAGAGACTGGTCCACAGTAGGTCCACACATGCAAAGTTCCTGGGAAAGAAGCATTTGCCAGGAGGCCAGCATGAGTGAGAAGGAGAGATTAAGAAGGTCAAGAAGAAGACAGGATCATGGAGGTCTGTCAGGTCATAAAAGCGACTGACTTTTACTTTTAGGATCTAACAGGCCTACACGATCTGTTAAATGGGAAGCCCTGTGTGTTTGAGCTGGTAAGCTATGTCATGTTTCATAAAAATTCTGGCTTCTAGGTGGACAATGGGTCAGGATTGTGCAGAGGACTAGAGGAAGCAGAGAGATATCTTCAAAGACTATTTTGATGACCTCAGGCAGAGATGATGAGAGTAATCAGATAGCACAGTAGTTGCTATCTCAATATATAGGAGGGATATGGTAATAATATTTGCTACCGCCATAGTGGTAAGAGTAAGTTTTCTGTCATCCCACAGCACTGGGATTGCCATGCAGCATTTGCATGCCTCTCCTCTGCATATGGGTCATCTGCATAAGGCCTCCCAGGGTGTAGTGGGTATGTCCAAGCAGAGCAGCCCTTTCCTGATCCTAGGAAGTGTCCTTGGCCTCAGCCTAGGCTATGGGAGAATGTACTGGAACCAAATTTTCACAGATTCAAGCCCAGCCTTGCAGATGTTGATTACATTTTTCTAGAATGTTTTCTCACCCATTCCAGCTGCAGTACAGTCTTCTCTAGTAGGGGGCTGAGTGGTGTCTGTTTCCTTCCACGTAGCAGCTGTTACCCTCACTCAGGATGTGGCCTGAGGAGGCTGGTGCTGTCTCTCTCTGCTCCTCCTTCTCAGACTATTTCCTTTCCCTTGGATTTCTCTTTGTCTGCCTACAGGAGCTGCAAAAATCTCCCAGAGCTGTGCAAATAGGCCCCTCACTCAGGAGAGGGATCTCGAAGCCCCAGCTCTGGAGCAAATTCCATAATCAACTAGACTGAGTGATGTGTTTAGGAGGCCAAGGCTGATACTAACTATAATTCACATTCCCTGGGCACTCCGCTCCGTAATAAAGCCAGGATGTCAGCCAGCCCAGCCAAGAGCTAACATACCTGTTTGAACTAGTCTTGTGCCAGTGGAAACAAGTCAGAAAAGAAAAACATTTAGCCAACTGTCTAATGCAAATGGGTTCTTTTCAACCAAATGAAGAATGATCACCTCTATATGGCCATAGGAGTATATTAAATGTTAATACGTAATAACACATTGAGCCACTCTTCTTTGGTGTTCATGAAGTAATGTCCCTGTAAATACATTCAGTGACAAGCTTTTAGACCTTGCCTGGCCCACCTGGAGTCAAATCAGAGCTCGAGGGGGGCTCATCAGACTGAATACACACCCGCCCCGGGATGTTTATGTATCCAGTGTCAGAATATAAAAATGTTTAGCCCTGTCTGCATGGAATTAAGAGGTAGGAATTTCTAAGTGACCCTGTTTAATCAAAACCTCCATTGAAACACCATTTAGCACAAAACCATATCAGCAAATTTCAAAATACAGATTTCACTGGTAAAACAGCCCCATGTTGCTGTTTCCTAGTCAAATATGTATTTAGCCCCCTGAGAATCCTTTTCACTAAGCCAGCAGCTCCAGCCCGCACAATGGTTTAATCGTATATTGTTCTCCGAGAACTAACCCTTTACAAATCATATGACATAAAAAGAAAAATAAGTAACATTGTAAAGACAGTAATGAGAACTGTTGAGCTAAAGTGCCTCTTAAAGAAATCCTAATAAATTCCAGAATTTCTAGTCTTCTGGCAAGCTTTCCATTTAGAACAAAATCAATGATCAATGGCTGCAACGAGCCAGCATTAGGCTTGCATGCCTCCGGAGCAGGGAAAACTCATAGACGAAAGATGACATTTAAGGAAAAAAAGCTGACATTGAGTCCATCACTGTCATCGCTTCTGCCATAAAGCAGCTTCAAATATTAAAACATTTTTCATCTGTGCTGCATTATTGGCACCAGAAATTGTTTTCTCTCTGTCTGGTGTGCACTTGAACTGCAGCAGCGCTCCCCGGAGACTCCGGATTGTTACCAAGGCCTCATAACATATTGGCAGTTGACGTGGTGGTGTTCATGTACACTTGCCACTCACGGGGAGCCGCCCCTCCCCCTGGCCTGCAGATGCAAACCCCATGGCTGCACGGGGACTCTGGCTCAGTGACTCAGACGCTCAGGCGCTGGGCCAGCAGGCAGAGGCGTGCATGGCCTGCAGCTCCTGGATTTTGCTGATAGCCTTCCCCCTGGCCACACCTCCGCCCTTGTGACTGTCGGGTACCCGAGTGGCCCCAACTCAGAACTGGTTTCTGCTGGGCAACCTCAGTCCCACCAGGGCTTCACAACCCTCTGGGCTTAGGAGGCTTTGCTTGAACAGAGGAAAGTCTTTACCACCAGGCAGCCATAAGCTGCTTTTCCTCACACTGGCAGCTCGGGCACCGGCTGTGTGCAGGGCTCTGCATTAAGATTCAGGGGAAGAAGGATGGCTCAGCCCTGGCGCTGCCTGCACGGCACTCACTGTACAGGGACAAAGAGGGTGACCTGGACAGGTGCACAGGTCTCCTCGGTCCGGGTCCACAGCCTGGTGTGGCTCTTGCGGGCGATGGGGAGGGGGTGCTTCATGTCTGGTGTCACAAGAGACACCAGGAGGATCGCCTGCAATATGAAAAATGCTTCCTGGGGCCCTCCCTGCTCATGGTGCCAGACACCCAAGGAAGGCAGTGAACCCTGGGCACTAAGAAAGACACCCATAGGATGTGCACATAGAGGAGAAGAGAGATGACTGGGGTTCCTGGCACTGTGCTGCTGTCTAAGAGAACTGGGGCCTCCAGGGAGCCCTGTCACTCATTCTGAACACTCACTTGGGTTCAGTGGTAGGGCAAGGGTTTAGGGAATAGGAGGCAATGCCATCCCCCAGACCCTTCAAGTTCTGCATCCATACCTCCTGGATGTTGAAAGATCCAGCTCTGGGTTCCAGGAGCTGCTGTCCAGTGAGGAGACACAACCAGTCCATAAAGAATTTCATAAATTTTATATATATATATATGTATATATATATATATATATATTTGTATGTCAATCAAAAATAAAATAAAAACTTTAAAAATTACAATTTAGGGGAAATGGGGCAGGTACAGTAGAGGAATGGGGTGAACCTACCGAAGTGATGGGCTGGTTCGTGGGGATAACTTGCAGATCCAGTGGTCCTGGTTCCTCCAGGCACAGAGGTCTTGTGCTTTCCACAGCCCAAACTTGGCTCCGGACTCTCTCCCTTGGCCAGACAGCCTCTCCCAGGCTCCTCCCACCTGCAGCCCTCGCTTCAGGCCCATCTCAATGGCCCATTACCTTGGGCAGGGCCACTCAGGAGGGCGCTACGCCCACATGTTGGGCAACTTTGAAGTCAGCATGTAATCCCACGGAAGATCTATTTTTCATCTGTTAAAAGGAACACACAGTCCCAAGTACATGGTATACAGTGTGTGCTTAATATATAGTAGCAACTTTGAAGAAGCACTGAGAAATCAACAGATATAGATGCTCACACTGAGTTACTTTCTAAGTCACTTTGCGGGGCGCTGGTTGTCCCCCTTGCTGTTTAGAGATTGTGCAAGGGACTAGCTCCCTGCCTCCAGGGCCACCTGGGGCAATTTACTTCATTCAGGTTCCCAGGAACCAGAACACCAGCATCATCCCTAAATTCCTGATTCTCCCAGAACCTCCGTGAACCCATAAAAGAGCAACCTAGGGGCTCAGAATCTACTCTATATCCCAGAAAATTGTGCATGTTTGCCTCTCAAGGAACATGGAGGGAAGGCCAAGAACGGGTAGGGAGAGCAATCACCCCGACTCCAAAGTCTGCAGTGCATCCAGGCAGAGTAGCACCAAGGTGGGGTGGGGGGTGGGGTGGAGGCGCCTTCAACTCCTCCAGTCAACACACAGGGTTCGGCTGGCCTGAGGATGGAGCTGTTGAAACCCCTGGGCAGCCAGACCAGGGTAGGTGTGGGCAGGAGGGGCCACAGCCAGGTGTGAGGAAGGCTGCATCTGACTCCTGCCACCCTCCAACCGGCCCATCCAAGTAGGTCCCAGCTTCCCAGGCTTTAATAACAGTTCCCACAATGCAAGAGCAGCAGCTAGGAACATGCAGTGTTGGCTGTTCAGGCAAGTGGAGGGTGGATTATCAGGGCATTTAGAAGCAGGGAAAGGGAAGAAAAAGAGCAGGAGACGGGAGACCACACAGGGAGACGGTGCACAGAGCCCACCGCAGCCATCTGCCGCGACTTCACATGCCGCTCCGGAAACTGACAGACACCGCTTTAGCAAGGCCCAGCCCGTCAGATGAGTCAATCAATCAAAAAAATTCTTATGAAACTTAATCATAGAGGGTCGTGTTAGGGAGTGGGGAACAGATTAAATTACCACGGTATTAGATACGGGAAATGATTTCTGTCAAAACCATCTTTACTGCAATTATAATATGTTAATTATGTATTTCATTAAGTAAGTGGATTAGAGTCTGCACAGATGAAATCATGTGGAGGCTTTGAATCATTTGCTGAGCACGGTGGGAGGACTCCTGTGAATGGAACCCGGTTAATTTGGAAAACTTTCACAGAGGAAACGTGATTTTTTTTTTTTTCTCTTCTCTGTGACCCTTGCCCCAACCACAATACAGGAAGCACATGGCTCCTGGATGGCTGGGAAGGGCAGTCATCGCTGGCCTCCACAGAGATGAGGTCAGCAGATGAGGCCTACGTGCTGGAAGTCATTCGGAGACTCTTTTTGTCTCTGTCTTCTAGCTTCAAGTGACCCAGGAGATGCTGAGGCCCTCCGGGAGTACATGAGCCTCTGCATCCCTGCCTGCACTATCAGTGGGGACCATACGGGAACCACCATGGCTAAGCCCCTGCCTGGCGTCCATGATCTTTGGGCATCTGTGTAGTTTCGGTCACTTTGCATACATCTGCCTTTATCATTTAACAGTTGGAGAGAACTTGTCCATCAGAAAGAGAGTGTAAAGGAGTTTTAATGGACTCTTATTGAAATGCAGAAGGCTACCCAGCTTTGGATAAGATGGCTCACCATCCACAGGGCAGACACACCAGATGTTTGATAGCACATATTTTAAGCCAACTCATGGAATCCTCTCTCCCACTGGGCCCTGCTATTCTAGTTAAGCCACAAGGGCAAGAGGGCTATTTAGCTAGCTGGTTTCTAGGCACCTTTGTTTGTAAAGCTGTTTCCAGAGAATGGGCTGAGATCATACCCTGTACTACCAAAACCCCCTTGAATCATCACACATGAATCTAGTGGACACAAGAGGCTGCCCATCTGGGTGCTCGTCCAAGGAGACAGAGGACACCAAAGGGCAAATAAGTCATACCTCTGCAGCCCTGCCTTTCTTCTCTGCTTCAGAAGCGCTCCCGGGATTTAAGGAACAGTTGAGTTCATAAAGAAAGGGAAAGAAGAGTTAGTCATTATTTTTCAAAAAGAGGAGGTGTCCAGCGCACATAAATTTCCTGGGTCCTGAGTACTGGGTTATCAGTAAGAACCACCAGGAAGTTTGGACAAAGGGGAGGAAGGAGAGGAGGCTGGCGGACAGGGCCGGCGGTGTAAGTGACGGGAAAAGGTTGGCTGATTTGATGAAAACCCCATCAGCCTCTCTGGGGAGATATTACTTTCCTCATTATTCCACTGATTGGCCTTATTTCATCTGAAGAATGCCGCCCGTTCCTTACAGGCCTGGCAAGCCTCTTTAACAATATCCAGGAAAAAAAAAAAAAAATCTATCACCTCCTTAATCGAAGCAACAAGGAAATTAACAGGAATCGTCCTCTTCCTCAGGGATCCCTTGAGAGACCCACCCCAGACCCCTTTCTTCTGGCCCAGGCACCCATTCCTCAGTCCCCCAGATCATCAAATAAATCGCTTAAATGTTGCCCGCATAAGACACTCGGGGGAGGAGCTTGTTTTCCCCTATGACAGTGGTCGAGGACATTTCATAAATTCCATCAGGAGAACAAAGGCTTAGGCTGGGACCCCAGCACGCCCCTTCGCACAGAAGCAAAACCCTAAAGTGATTGGATGATTCAGAAACAGCACATTTTCCAAGGAGAGTCTGTCCCGTTGTGATGTGGGAGAATCCGCTCCATCCCTGACACCACACAGGGCTGCCTTCCCGGCACAACAGGAAAGGAGCACAAAACACACGTGTGAAATTCAGCCCCAGACTGGCGTTATCAATGGCCTGGAGCTTGCAATAACTGTTAATTAAGTGCATTTTTTTTTCATTATTCTTTAGCAAAGAGGTAAGATTTAATGATGTAAGTTAACAATGGATGATAATTTAAAGTGGTGACAATAGTTTAATTATTCACACACATACAAAAGTTAACTTCATAACTTATTTCTTTGTCAGAACAAGTTCATTTAAAATATTTTGAACTGTGCATACAATTATCACTTAGACTCTTTCCTTCATGGCTTTGTAGAGACAAAGAGTCAATTCTCCCTGTAAATTTCTCACTAGACAGTTCTACAGACTGAGAATTCTGCCTTATTTAAAAATAAGGAAAAAAAAAAAAGAAGAAGAAGAAGAAAGAAAGAAGAGGAAAGAAAGAAGGGAACAAAATAAAAAAAAAGAATTTTAAAAGTCCCACCATTGAGTTTTTCCCATTGAAGATTTTGAGGACTTAGGAACAGGATGGGTGGTTCCATGCTACTGGGTCTTTCCATTCGAATGAAAACCAACTCCCCTAAAAAGTAGTGTGTGTGTGTGTGTGTGTGTGTGTGTGTGTGTGTGTGTGTGTGTGTGAGAGAGAGAGAGAGAGAGAGAAAGAGAGAGAGAGAAATGAGTGATCCTGACCTTCGTCAGCTCATTCCGGAAGTCCCGCCTTTGCTTTTCCCCCCCGCATGAACGTCCAAAGTTAGAGATAGGGGGGAGCCCTCAAGATGCAGCTTCAGGGGTGAATGGAAAAGAAAGGAAGAGGAATAAATAAATACTGCAATAGGAGGTCATCTTTGATGGCCTTGGGACAATATAATTCCAATCTGAATACCAAAGCAACTGGACCTTCCCAGGGAGGTTCCGTTTGACCAGAGCTCTAGGGCCTCTGGACAGAGCGGTTGCCATTTCACAGAACTGGGATTCCTCGTGGAAAGTAGCAGGGTCTCCACAGTGATTCCACCCTTCCCCAATCGGTTGTCATGGAAACATGCAGAGGTCAGCCATCGCCAAGCACTGTCCACTGCCCGTCTCTACTGGCCCATGGCGCTCCTGCTGCTGTGAAATACCTCTCCTAGTGACAGGAGCTCTGGGGGACTTGCAGGACCCCAGGAAGAGGTGTCCCCTTACTGTCACCAGACCCATGTCTTCATGTCCTAACTTGAAGCATCTCAAAATCCTGATGAATCAAAGAGAAACCATAGTCTGGCTAAGACAGTGCCAGCTTTCAAGTGGACATTCCAAAATACCAGGCCACATAGAAACACCCAATGCTTGGATATTGTTGAATATTTGGATACTCATATGCAGGGTCTCCATTCAGTTTCTCTCTTGGATGACTCACTTCTTGGATGAGTGTGATCATCTCACTGGATGGTTTTATATATTGGCAACTCTTGGGTTAAAATCATAATGAGCCTGCCATGGGGTTGACGGTGGTCTGGCACCACATCACTAGTTGATGATGCAGTGTGACATAATGATGTATGAAGGCCGGTTTTCCACCATGATTGCTATTCATGAAAAGATGTCTAAAAAGCAATATGACAGAGGGCTCAGTATTCCTGCTAATAAATGTGTGTCCTTCCTCCGGGTCTTCTAAAATCTGGGGGCCTGCTCTTCAAAAGAAAAAAGCTATGCATGACATTAATGCCCTCTTAGTGGATGGAAAGATAGTCGCCTGAGTCTGAATAAAATGCCAATGGGGTCTTTTTGGAGAGTGTGGAAAACTGTGATCATGAGTACAGTGACGTCTGATGGGCACTCAGTAATCACCCTCCATAGCTTGTTGACCAGATTCCTCCTCTCTGCAGTCCTTCCACTACCAGGTACCCAGTATCACTCAAGCTTTTGTTTCATTTTGTAATTATGACTAGCTAAGTTTGTTTCCCACCTTTGGTTTAACTTTTACTCGCTCTATATTCTTCCTCTAGAATGTGAGCAATGTAATGTGATGTGGATGAGAACCAGGGCCTTGTCCCTCCTGGGCATCAGGGTAGTGTGGTTCTACAAAGGCGCCAGACTCACAGTGAGTGTCCCAAAAATGTCCACTGGACAGAGCAATAGATAGGAGTCTATTCCGTTTGTTGAGTCGAGGTATGGGAATGGACTGCACACCAAGGTTTCTGCCGGGCGCAGGCTGCATACACGATGGTATTCCGTTGGATTACAGCGGGGCTGTGATGATAGCTCAGGGGTACTGCATAGGCCCAGCCTGAGAGGGGCTTTGGGTTCCAGACCCGCACCTGAAACGAAAGCGAAGATTTGAAGGGAGTGGAAAACTCTTAGTGATGTGTGGCTGACCGTGTGCGTGGTGATACCGACATAAACAGATCTCCCGTACTGTCAGTCACATGCAAGCACAGCACATGCAGTTACATAGCTCATGCGCGTGAAGATGACCAGCAACTCTTACAAGCCTATGTGTTCACTCGACTGTGCCCCTTCTATGAGTGTAGAGTGGACTCTTCAACTTAAAAACGCGGGCTGTTAAAACAGACGAGGCGTCCTGCCCACGGCAGTTCACGCTCCTCACGCATGCTCTCGACTGCATCGCATTCTCCTGCGCTCGATTCAATATGTTGTTTTGTTCATCGTGCTTTTAGGCATACTAGGCTGTGCCACATGCCTACAGGCGTAGTATGATATAGACATATATATTGTGCACACGTATGATATACTCACATGTTGCATATGTGGTATGATATCTATACACATATACTGTGCATAGTACATATATAATATACAAACAACATATTATATATCCATACACATAAAATATACATATTATATGCACATATAACACATACATGTAATTATATGCATGCAAATATGCATGTATACTCACTTGTATCTATGCATGCATATTATATATGTATATAATATATAGTACATACATTATATGTTTGCACATTATATATTGTATATGCAAATTATATGTGTATTATACATATTATACTCACATATTTACTTTTCTATACCTCTTATCATTATATATACTAAGTATTATCTCTTATCATTGTACATATCATACAACATACATATTATGTGTGTAATCTATACACATATATCATGTAAATACATATGTTTATATTGTATACATACAGTATGCATAGTATATACATGTGCCCTGCATATGCATTTATTATTTTGTGTATATGGCATGTGTGGGTACATTATATATACTATTATTAATAGCTTTATATAAACTGTTACATTAATATATTATGCAAGTACTCTCTCTATATGCGTATGTGCGTGTGTTTTATGTATAAAATGCAGCCTAGATGTGTAGAAGGCTCACCATCTAGGTTTGTGGGAATACTCTTGATGAGGTTTGCACAATGTGAAGTCGCCTAAAGGCTCGTTTCTCGGGGTGAATCCTCCTCATTCAGCAACACATGGCTGCAGTTTTTCCCTCGCTTCCTCTTGCAGGTGTGATGATACGCTGACCTGCTGAATAGGTTGCAAAACCAGCCTGTGCCAGGTCAAGCCAACGGCCCCTGTCCTTGGCTTCTCCCTGCATTCAGTCCTTTGCCTTAGGAGCATGTGGCTCCACCCACTAAAAGGCGAGCAAATTTCCCCACCCTTGCTTTTAACCGTGTGATTGGCATCAGCCAACAGGATGAGGCAGACGTGAGGGTGAGCCCTTCCGTGCTCCAGCTCTTGAGGCATGCGTTTCTGTTCACCTCTTCCGCTTCTGCCATCGCCATGAGCAGGATATGCCAGGTTGGCGTGTGATCCCAGCAGAGAACGAGAGACAGAGCGGAGCCGCCTATCTAGCCCCACGTCCGTGGGCCGAACCCCAGTCAGTTCCCAGTCTAAGGAGCTACATCAGTGCTCCCTGCTGGGTGCTGCTGACAGTGTGCTACCCTTTGCTCTGTGACAACAGCAGGTCCACAATGGCTTCCTCTGTCCCACTGTGACCAACAATCCACCAGTTCCCTGGATGGATTGTTGGCCGATCCACGCACTGCATTGGTCAGACAACTAAAAGGCATACCTTTTTCCAAACGGGACATCTTTCCTTCACCCGCAGGGAACAGCAGGAGGGAAAGCACATCAGTGCGAAAGAGCCCTGCTGAGTGCCAGGCACGGAGCTCTGTCCTTCCCTGGGCTTTGTCTCTTTCTTCCTCGGGCCCACAGGGACTCTGCTTCACAGGGGGAAGCACTAGCCTTGCTGAGGGGATGTCGCTTGCCTCTGACCACCACCTGGGTGGAGAAGTCCCGAGTCTTTCAGATGCGGTTCTCAGGGATCATCCTAAAGAGGAGGACGAGTCCTATGTGGACTCAGAGGAAACGGGTGGAAAGCAAAGCTAACCATCAATCTCTCGCGCGCTCCACGATCAGTGAGTGCCACAGCCTCATTCAGACGTGGTACCAGGCTTTCCCAGGGATGATGCTATCTGGACAAAGAACATTTGAATTCCCTACATCCCTGCCTTAGATGATCCTTCCACACACACAAGGAATGTGGACCTCTGCCTTAAAATCACAGCATTTTTAAAACAAGGGAATGTACATGAGTCCAATTCATCTCTTTGTGAGATTTCCTAAAAGGCTTTGTTGTGTGAAGGTGGCCATCTTTGCGGGTAATAATGGTGTCTTGCATTTCCATTTCAGGGAACATTTTCTCTTTCTTTTTTTTTCCTGGTGGGTGGGTGGTCACTGGAGATTCAACCCAGGGGGTGCTACCACTGAGCAATATCCTCAGCCCTTTTTTAACTTTTTTATTTTGAGATAGGCCTCAATAAGTTGTTGAGGCTGGCCTCAAACTTTTGATCCTCCTGCCTCAGCCTCCCAAGTCACTGGGATCACAGGTGTGGGCCACCATGCCCAGATGAGGGTACCTCTCTCCCATGAACTTCTATTAAGTGCCCATCCTGAGCCAGGCAGCCTGCTGGGCCAAGAGGCCCATTTAGCCTTCCCCTTAAATAAGTGTTCCTGTAGTTCAGGTGCCTTTTGGAACCAAGTCCTTTACCATGGCTGCTCTCTGAGGACTGTAGGCAGCCTCTGGACCAAGTCCAACCCCAACCTTCTTCCGCCTCTCATGACTTGTCCTGTCTTCCGGGCCTCTGCCTGTGGCCTCGTGAGGTGCCCTGTCCCGAATGTCCTGCTCCATTCCCCTCTACTGTTTTCCATGACACCAGGCCTGTGGCTTGGGGACCCAAGGGGCCTTCTCCAGCTCCCCAGAGCAGAGCCATCACAGCCTCCTCGGTGCGAATGACGCGCCGTCTATTGCATCCAACCTGCGGTGAGAACCTGAAAATTGGCAAACGGTGACGGTGTTCTGTGTTTCTTTTACCACTGGCCTCATCTGTTGCCGAGGGCACCTTTGGAGGTGAGACCATGTGGGAGAAACCTCAGCTCCTGGAACACAGTGGATGCACAAATGAGATAAAGGGCGGACACTGTCCCTTTCCTCATTCACTTATTATTTATTGTGCGTGCACCTGCTCGGAGAAGACGGGGCTCTCTTCAGCGACATCCAGTGATGTGCTCTGAGTCCCAGGAACCGTGTCTGGCACATGATCGATCCTCAGTGAATATTGTCAAGTGAATGAGTGGCGAGGAGGAGAGAGGAGGAGAGGTTTCAGAACGTAGAGAAGAGTGACTTGAGTCTCCAAGCCTTGTGCTTCCCCGGCATCTGCAGGGGTGGGTCTCCTCTAGTTTAATGCCCACTATTCTCTCTATAAACAAAACAGGATGTGCACAGCACGGTAGGACCTCCCACCTGCGCTGGTCCTGGTCAGTGGGGAGCACAAACTGATATCGGACAAACACCCGGGGCGTCTATTTAAAGCGAAGAGGCTCTGACTCTTGGATCATTATCCACCTGCAGAAGTACACCGATCTTTATGGAAGCACCGTCTCTTCTGGTGATCACACCTCTGGAAATGATGTTCTAAGGCCAGGAAATTGATTTCCTGCATTGCAAAATCATTCCAGGGTCTCAGTGTCAAAGCCAAGTGGCTCACGGATTTCTTTCCTTCTTTTTTTCTTCTTCATTAAAGATAAAGAGCAATCTGTCTTAGGAGTCAAGTCTGAGAAGAGGACATGAAAGGAGAGCCTGTCCTTTGAACAAGGGTCCTGGCTTCACACGAACGAGCGACTCTGGCCCCTTCCTTACTGGGGACCTGTAGTATTGACCTCCCCTTAAATGAGAAGCCAGGGAAGAGCAGAGGGAAGCTGGGAACAGGAGGACAGGGCTTCTGTTGCCACTGTGACTGGGGACCAAGCCGTGGCTACAGGATTGAAGAGACGGTAGACACTCTGCTGCCTGGGAGCAGGGTGGTCAATTGGTAAAAACCATTTAGGGACCGATCTGGTATTGAACTGAAAATATGCTGACACTCTAATCCAGCAGCTCTTTTGTAGGAATCTAACTTGCAAGTGCTCAGGAAGGCCAGTATGAGAAGTGCATATGGTGGTGCTTGTGATACAGGGACAAGAAGCTATTTAATATCTCTAGAGAAGAGGATTAAAAATTCTTGCCCTATTCAAAGAGTGGAATACGATGCAACAGGTAAAATGGATAATTAGAGTGGGAGTCAGAAGACTGTAGCTTGTCTTCCTCTTGCTTTTGTACATCAAGTTTTATTGGAAGGGACCCATCGACTCCTTCACTACTGTCTATGTCCGCCTTCACCCAGGGAAGGCAAAGTTGAGTACCTGGGCTAAAGACTGTGTGGCACACATTCACCCCAATTACCCTAAAGCATGTAGTATCTAGCCCTTTCTAGCAAAAACTGTGCTGATTCTTTTTAAATAGAGCATAGACATCATCAGGTGTAGAGGTGGAAAATAATGTCCAAGAGAGGGTGGACTGTAGCATGCTGTGCTAATACACTGTGTGAAAATAAATTAAAAAATATGTGTGGATAAGTAGGTGGAAATGTTAGGAACAGCCTGGTAGAGTAGCAGCCAAACTCACGGCACTTTGTCAATGGGACAGCCAGAAGGGAATGGGCTGGGGCTGAAGGAAATCAAAAGCTACACAATAATTTATTTCTTCTATTGCATAGACCTGGAATAAATACGCCAAAATTGTGCTACTGGAGTAGCTGGGTAGAGTCTCCAGGACACGGGGTTTGGTGGTAGAGGCATGGGATATTTTTGAGATTCCCTTCTCCCACCTGACCTCACCCAAGCTTGCTCTCCTTGTGCAGTGAACAACCTAGCCAACCGCCAATGATAGACCACTCAGATCTGAGGGCTGAATTGAAGGCTAAAGAACATATTTCAGAAAAATAAATTATTAGAATTTATAGCAGAAGTATAGGCAAATATATAATTTAGTATGCCTTATGTTTGCCCCAGCTAAGACTTCATTGTTCAAAATGAGAGCCTCTAGCCACATGTGGCCAACACTTGAAATGTCACTAAGCCGAAATAAAACATGCCGTCGATGTAAAATGTGTGCCAGATTTCAAAGACTTAGTGCAAAAAAAGGGAGAGTGTAATAGATCTCATTAATAATTTGTCATATTGATTGCATGTTGAAATGATAATATTTGGTATACAAGTGTATTCGTTTTCTATCATGGCTTTAACAAATTGCTGCAAAGTAGGTGGCTTAAAACAACACAGATCTATTATCTCACCGTCCTGGATGTTCCAGTTCCATCACGGGTCTCGCTGGGTTCAGGTGGAGGTGATGGTGAGGCTGCTGTCGCCTCTGGAGGCCCCGGTTCAGCATCCCTGGCCCGACTTTGCCAGCTTCTAGATGCTTCCGGCATCCCCTGGCACTGTGCAATCCTTCCCAGCTGGCATTGCTCCGACCCTCTCTTGCCTGTGTCCCCTCTTCCACTCTCAGGGATGACACTGGACCAAGTCACCCAGGCGCTGCTGCCATCCTGAAATCAACTGCCGGGGACACTGGGTTCCCTCTGCAGTCTCTATCCTCCTTTATCACGTGACAGAAAACATTTACAGTCTTTGAGCATCTCTGGGGAGGTCTTCCTGCTGCCTTTCACAACTGGGCTAAAGAAAATATGTCCACTAAATTAACCCCACCTGTCTCTACCGCCCCCTTTCCTTTTTTAACAAAAAAAAAATTAAAGTCGCTCATGAAGTTCACCTTCTATTTCAATTGGACAGCACTGCTCCAGGACAACGTGTGGACATGCTTTGCCAACTGTAAAGTGCTCTGATGATGGGGAATGTTAATTGAATGAAAATGTTTTTCTGGAAGTCACAAGGTAGCAGAAATACCTCAGCCTGCAGACATAAACAATACCACAGAAGCACATTTACTAAGAGCTTACTCTGCCCCAGACCCTGTACTTAGATGCTAATTGGTTTCATTTTTATATGAATTCTGAGACAGGTACTATTGTTATTTCCATATCACAAATAAGGTCACTCAAGCACAGAGAGGTTCAGTAATTTGCCCAAAGTCATACAGCCAACGAGTCAGAGCACCCCAGTAAGGACTGTGCCTAGATTAAATGTAAGTTTGCACTTTAGGATGCAGGAAGTGTGCAGGTCATAGGTACAATTGCCAGACACTCTGGGGCCCACCTGCCTTTCTGCCGAGAATCTGCAAATGACACAGGTTCTTGGTGCTGCCTGTCAGAGTGATACCCCAGGTGTCCAACCCCGGCCATACAGCAAGCCTTCCCGGCTGTTCAGTCATGTCTGTCCTTCCAAATGCTTGGCGGTTATGGGAGTATGGCTCACTTGGCAAGCTTCACATGTGACTGGTTTCCATCAGACAAGATGGACACCATCAGACAGTGTCTCCAACCCAAACATGCCCATGTATCAATAGCGTGGCCCTGTGGTGGCACGGTGTTGGTCCTCCCGCTCTTTCTTATTCGCTTCCTGCTCGGCCTCCGTTGAGGCAAACACAGCGTGTCCGCCCTCCAAGTTGTGTTCTGCAGCTGCATCTGCCGCTCCTGGCCTCTGCTCCGCGCTCGGGGGCCCTGGCCTCAGCGCCTCTTGCCTGATGGCCTCCTTCTTGGTCCGGAGGTGTACAGTCCACTTCGGCAGATCTGTGGTTTTGGAACACGGCTATTTTGCTCTCTGGCCAGGGTTTGGTAAACCCTCTCTGCGAAGGTCCAGGCAGCATGTGTTGCTTAGGGGCCACAGGTCACACGGTCTCTGGTACTCAGATACCCTCCTGCCACGGGGCATGAGTCTCGGGCAGTGCATGGACACAGGCCAGAGCTGTGTGAAACGAGCATTTTCAGAAACAGGCTGCAGGCTGGATTTGGTCACTGGCCAGACGGGCCGACCCCTGCCCTCCATCAGTGTGGGTCTTTGTTTCTGGATAGGGATAGGTCATTTTCATATGTGTGGAGTCGAGTTTTCTGTTTAGCATTTGAGGGTCCAAAGGAAAGGAAGCCAGGGGTGACTGCCCAGGCATAATTAGGAGGTGAGCCCTGCACTAATTTGAAGTAGCATTACTCGCTATTCCAATTTTATTCTCCAAGGGCCTGTGGAACTGTGTCCTGTTCGTGGACTCTCCCCAGACCTAGCCCAGAACCTGATGCACAGTCGCTGCTCCTTGTTAAAGGGACAAAACCACACTACAAAAAATCAATTATTAATAGACACGATTTTTAAGACAGAGTATAGTATCCATTCGAGGCCTCTCCAGAAAGCAATGAATGATCCAGGTAAATGTGACTATCACCTGACAGCCAGATGAAATGATAATGTATGTTAGTTGTGCAAATGGAGGAACCATAGTTATCTTCTGGACCACTACAATTATTTTTCTGAACACTTGGATGGATAAATGGATTATGCCTTTTCTCAAACATTCTCCAGTTTTCCTGGGGCATAAAGACGTGTGATTCTTTTTTGCTTATAATCATTCTTTTCAAGATGAGAATAAGTTTCAACTATTGGCTAAAGACATTACAAAAATCAAAACTAACGATTTCAAGCCAGGCACTGTGGCACACGCCTATAATCCTCAGCTTGGGAGGCTGAGGCAGAAGGATTGCAAGTTCAAAGCCAGCCTCAGCCAACTTAGTGAGGCCCCAGGCAACTTAGCAAGACCCTGTGGACTCTATCTCTAAATAAATAAATAAATAAATAAATAAATAAATAAATAAATAGGGCTGGGGTGTGACTCAGTGGTTAAATGCCCCTGGGTTTAAAAAAAAAAAAAACTAATTAATGATTTCAAATTAACAATAGAAGTTTTTCAGACAAATTTTAAAAAGGAGATGAATAAATGAGATTTTTGCCTCTCTTCCCTCTTCTACACCACAACACGCATCACGTTTTGGCCATGGAATTTTATTTATTTATTTTTTTACAAAGGAGACCAGATAAAGTCTCAGAATCCTTGTCAACTCCTCTCCCTAAGCAGCCTCTCATAGTCAGAGTGAACAAATGCTACAAGATCGCATGGTGTTGGCTGAGCATCTACTATGTGCTCATGGGCTCAGCATGCATTAGGTTTTACAAGAGCATCACAAAGTAGGGAAGTAGCAGGGAACGGAGACATAGCGGGGAGTGCTAATGGGGTGCCATTGGCAGGGAAACCCCGAGACTGGAGTGCTCTGAAAGTCATATGATACTTCCTGTTCCCTGAGCACCCACTGTATGCTGTCTTTCCTGTTCCCATTGGTACAGCAGCTAAAGAAATCAGTGTCTTGGGGTTCTAGATGAGGACACAGGATCCTCAAATGACAAGCAGCTGACATACTCAAGTCTGACCCTAGGAACTGCTGAAGCCCAGGATGATGGACTCAAGCAGGGCCCTGAGTGTGCAGAAGGCAGGTGAGCCTGTGGACCTTACGGAAAGGGCAGGTCTCACTGGAAATGAGTACCTGTCCATATGCAGCATCAAATACTCTAAAAGAAGAGACACTTTTTTTTTTTTTTTAATGGTACCAGGGATTGAACCCAGAGGCACTAACCACTGAACCACATCCCCAGCCCTCTTTATTTTTTATTTTGAGACAGGGTCTGGCTAAGATGCTTAGGCCCTCACTAAGTTGCTGAGGCTGGCTTTGAACTCACGATCCTCTTGCCTTAGCCTCCCGAGTCGCTGGATTACGGGTGTGTGCCACCACACCTGATGACCCTCAACATTTTTTGTGAAAGTGAAGAGTGCTAGACACTTGGCAAAATATTGCCCCAGCCTCGTGCAGTTTAGCATGTAGACTGAAGTAGACTTCATGCATATTCATGGGATTGCAGAACGAATGAGTGAATGGGTGAAGGAGAGGAGGAAGGAGCACCGGGCTGGGCGCCAGCTCCTCAGGACGGTCACAGCCTTTCCATCCCCTTGTTATGTGGAGCTTGGGAAGATCACTTTGGCCCTTCTGGACCTCGGTTTCCCCAGTCTGACGGGCATGTGCACAAGCAAACCCAGAGAGTCGAGGGGCCCCTTGGCCTGACGGCACGCAGGGCTTGGGTATAGCACCCAGCACACCCACATTCTCTCCATCTTGCCCCACAGGGACGGCTGTGGTAGTTTTCTCTCTTTGCGGCAGGACACCAAATGGTTAACACACCGCCCATCATCTTTGATTTATGAAGTGGCCGATTGGACCAGGAAACACAACAGAGACAGCCCTTCTCACTTGCAGGGGGAGACCCCAGAGAGCAGTAATTTTGTGTGCACAAAGGCGAGCACAGACCGCGGGCCTCAGTGGCGTTGGAGAGCCCATCGTGCAGAGCCCAGCCGGGAGACCATCCGGGAGACCATCCGGGTGATCCTGCTCCGTGCGGGGGCAGAGGCGGCTCTGTCACCTGGCCTCTGTCGTCCACCCAGCCCCGGAACTTCAGCTGCCCACCCTTTGCCCCGAGAACTGAAGTGCAGCCCTGCCCCGGTCACCGCTAAGCGTTTCCTTTCAGCGTCTGCCAATCTATCAAGATTCAGCTACCGCTGTGAACCCATCAACTCCGTGGAAAGGAAAAAAGGAACCCCTCACCACAGCAATTATTTATCCTGGCCTGAACTTCAGGTGACCTTTCCCAGTTCCACAGAAGTTGCAGTCGGGAGCACCTTGGTGGGCAGGATTTTTCGCATACCCCTCTTCTTTTCACAAACACATGGGAGGGAGGCCACGCTGCCTTCTTTTGCAAATTTTTTTTCCCCCTTCAGAGAAAGATCTTTGGGTGGTCCGTAAGCTGGGGTAGGAGTGTAACATTGGCCTGGCAAGGGAGCAGATTTTATTAAAAATAAAGCCACAACCCTGTGACCTCGGGAGGACGGTGCAGGGAAGACCCGAGCAGCTCACACACACACCGCCCAGCTCGCCTCTCGGACATGAGCAAGGGCCATTCCTCACCGAAGGATCTGGGGACTTGCAATATCGCAAACTCGGAGGGTGCGTGTTGGTGTGTGTGTCCCCCGGTTGGAGGAAAATCCAGGCTCTAATGAGGGCGATGCGGGGTGTAAGTCCCTGTGTAAATTTAAAGTGACCTATGGGACATAATTACATAAATCTCATCATGAGACAATATACTTTTTATTTGTTTGAATTTTATTTGTATTGGTAAAACTGACCTGAAACTGACACAAGTTTATTAGAAAAAGGACTCTGTAAAAGCGAGTGGGCTGGTCTTCTTATTTAAGATGGATGTGCCAACTTCTAGTATGATTAGAGAAATGGATAACTCACTAACATCTGTGCAAACTACAATAAAAAGGGATTTAGTGTTACCCCAAGGAAGGCAAGAGAGGCTGTCTGTCCATTAAACGCTTTATTACAGTGCCAGCAGCTTTCTCTAATTCAGTTATTCCTGCACGGTGTTCAGCACTCTGCCTGCCTGTCAACCCAGCAGAGTGCTCGGGGCTGGGAGGTTTTGTGCAAGGTAGGTGACAATCAAATGAGCCACTGAGAAGAGAGGGGCGCCTGACCCTCGTGAAGGATTAACTACAGAAAGTGAGTGTGATCATGTCACACCATTACTTAGAATTTTCACAGTCAATTTCTGAAAATATGAGATAAGTTCTTAAAGAGGCAGTTGTCTCAGGAGCTCAGGAGCCTTGGTGGGGTTTTGTTACATACTGCATGGCAGGGAGATTCAGAGAGAAGGGGCTGGTTGCTGAGGGGGGGCTGGCAGCCCCTGCACAGTGCCCACCCTAGGTAGGGCATGCTCCAGCCAGTCCCTGGAGCTGCTCTCTTCCAGGGACATTGCAGCCAAGTGGGAAGAAGATGGGAGATGCATCCCGGAACCCAAATGTCCCTTATCCCTTCTCCCCTGGATCCTGGACTTCAACTCCTGGGAACAGCTGGGTGAAAAGGCAGGACCCTCTAAGAAGCACACCATGGGGTCTTCAGGAGGTCTGTCCAGGTCAGCTACCTGGGATGCCAGGCCCATCTCCTATTATCCCTTCCCACCCCTCCAACCACATGACCAACATCACCACGGACTTTTCCAGAAGACTAAATGTGTCTATTGCATGCAAAAAGATCCAGCCTCACAGAACCTCACAGCCTGGTAGTTAAGGAGGCCACACACTGTAGCTCAATGGTAGAGTGCTTGCTTGCATGCACAAGGCCCTGTGTTCAATGCTAGCACTGCAAAAAATATAAAAATAAAGAATAAAAGCACTTAGTGGCCCCTCAGTATCTCAGTATCCTCAAGGGATTGGTTCCAGGATCTCGTACCATGCCCAAATCCAGGGATGCTCAAGTCCCTTGTGTAAAATGGCATAGTATTTGCATATAGCCTACATCCATCCATCTCCTGCATACTTTATATCATCCATCTCCAGATTACTTAGGATACCTAATGCAAAGTAAATGCTAGGTGAACTACTGCTATACTGTATTGTTTAGAGAATAATGACAAGGAAATATCCAGTACATGTTCTGTACAGACAGACACAATTTTTTTCTTTTTTTAGTATTTTTGATCAGCAGTCGGTTGAATCTGGAAATGTAGAACTCACGAACATGGAAGGCCTGCTGTATGCATCCAAGCCAAATATACTTGAAACATACATTTCCAAGTCTGGCAAAGGTGAGTTGGGATTTGTGGAAGAATTTGGGCCAAAGATGAGTCTTTTCTTCTTGTATAGACAGGAGATCTATAACACAGAGGGCCTAGCTCCACCCAGAACATTTCCTGGAATCATCAGAGGTAGAACTGGGAACTTCCCCAAGCCTCCAAGTTCATACCAACAGATGCATACAGGGGCACACAGTAGGACTTTTAGAGAACTTGGACTAGAAATGGATTCGTCCCTTTGTATCTATATATTTAAATGAGAAAAGTAAACCACAAACCTCTAAGCTTGGTTCTGCTAAAGTAATTTAACATCTGCTGCCACCTGAATCTAATTGAAACAATTCATTATCAAATTTACTGATCTGCTTAATGATTTTTGTATTTCTCTTTCAAAATCACCTTCTGCCTTATCTAGCCTGGTAAATTACTCTTTTCTTTGACTCCGTGAAGAAGGACATACAACTGAAGCACCTTCGTCACCCACACTTTAAAGATGACCTAACAGAGGTTCGGGGGCAGACTTTTCTGAAGGTCACATAGCAAGTCCAACAGGACTTGGACACGGGCTTCTGGAATCCTAGATCTCATTCCCAGAGTGTTGCAAACTCCCAACTGCATGGCTAAAAAGAAAACCAAGAAGCCACAAGAGAAAAAGAAAAAAAGGATGAAGAAGAAGGAAAGAGGAAAAGAAAGGGAAAAATAGCAAGCTCTTTCCTGAGCTCTGCAATTTTTTTTTATGTTTTCTCAGTGTCGGTCTGTTAAAGAAATACTCTATTGTGACCAAACACAGTCATTAAAGACACCTTGGAAATTTGGACCCTTTTTCTAAAATCAGGGCTTAAATAGCAACTTAATTTATGACACTTCTGGAGGCCGGTGGCATTTTTGGCTCCAAGGTGAGGTCATCTCAGCATTCGCGGTTCCCATCGCTTCCCTTTAGAACACACAGCAGCATCGTCTCCTCTTTCCTTTCAAGTCACTGATTATTCGACTGCTAAAATGTAAGTCGCATATGTATGTAGGCACGTTTGAGTCCACGGTGTGTTTCTAAAAGAGAGCTCTTTTATATCTGCGTGTAAAAGAGGAGAGTGAAAAGAGGGGGGAAGACCCACGAATAAGCAAGTGAATAATTAGATCAGAGATAGATGCCACCTTTTCTCGGTGGTAGAAGTGCGAGGGGAGAAAGTACCAGAACATAATTGACATAATTGATCTAGTATTTTTTCCCCTTTTGCTGCAGTAATTTTTATGCATGCCATTGTTGCTGTTATTATCCAGGATGTGATCTTGTGTGGTGGATAATACAGACTAGATATGAATACGCGTACGCACCAGCCAATCACAAATCTATAGTGTCTATTTCTGCATCACCAGGTGCTATCTCATGGGAAATATCCTCTTTTTTGGCAGGCACACAGAGCGCTGCATTATCTGTCATTTTCATTAGATTCGAGCTACAGCTGAGCCAAAAAGACTTAGTTCTAGCATATGTGCTCAAAATGGCCAAGCTGCGATTGTCCAAATTCACCCTTTCAGGATTGCGTTACTAAACAACTGGAGCTAAAGCTAGAAATTAGAGTGAGCAAAGCGTCCGAATTCCATTTGGAAAATGGCAAATACCATAAGCTCCTAAGATTGGAGCTTATTATTGTGATCACCTCGAAGGATCAGAGGAGACACTGGCTTCCATCAGCAAGTTCAATGCTTTCAGTGCACCTTAGGTAGAAAAGGAAGGTGTACTCAGCCTAGATTTGGATACCACTTAATAAAGAATACTCAATCTCTTTCATTCTTCTCTCTACCTTTCACAGCACCTGGCTTTATGGGAGGTTGTTGATTCTGTCCCCAGGTCCTGCCCAGGGCCAGGCAACCTGGTGGTCCATAGGGCATTGTCTGGTGCCTGATGAACAACTGGGTAATCTGGATGGCATGAATGATAAAAACTCTTGAAGGATGAAATAATCCAACTGCAGTAAGTTGAGTCTCCACGTGAGCTCCTGCCTGTTTTATAAATTCAATCCTTTCTTTGAAAATGTGGAGAAGACACATTGTAAAACTAGACCCCAAAAGATAGAAACACAAAGATCCTTGGTTCAGGGAGCTGGAAATGGAGAGTCACAGGACTGGGGAGGACAATCTGCCCATGGGACTGGATAGTATTTTAAGCTGATATCGATGGGGGTGGGGAGGAAAGAGTAGGTGTTCAAACAAAGAAGTGACTGTCCTTAAGGGCAAAAAGCCCATGAGAACATAAAATAGTACAGCCGTGATGGAAACAGTATTGTGGATTCTAAAAATATTAAACATAGGGAGACCATGTCATCTAGCAACTCTACTATTGGGTTTATATCCAAAAGAATGGAAAACAGGATCTCTAGGAGAGAATTGTTCACCTGGGATCCCGGCAGCATGGTTCACCATGGCCAAAGGTGGATGCAATTCACATGTTTATGGATGGGTGACTAGATAAGCAAAACATCACAGAGGCAAAAGAGAACAGTGGTTTCCAAGGGTCGAGGGGAGAGAGAATGGAAAGTTCTTATTTCATGGATACAGAGTTCCAGTTGGCAAAGATAAAAGAGCTCTGGAGATGGAGGGTGGTGATGGTCACACAACTATGAACGTACTTAATACTACTGAATGAGACACTTAACAATGGTTAACATGGTCAATTTGTGTCTTGCATATTTTACCACTATCTTTTTTTTTTTTTTTAATCAATTCTTGGTCACACACCCTCACTTAGTCTTTGTCCTAGTCACACCAAAGCCATGCTGTGCCTTTTCACTCCACCAGCGAGGGTGAGCCCTTGGGCCAAATATCCTTTGAAAAAACTGTGTGAAGTTCCCAGGACAGAGGAAAGGTGCAGGATTTGCAACTCACGGTACATGCTACCCTAACCTGTATGGAGTTTTCCTGCCAGGGTGGAAATGTCACACACCCTAATAGCAGAAAATCTCTATGGGGAGAAGTCTGTTAATGAAAACTTCATCCTTAGCCGTTATGGATTCTGCCTCTGTGTCCATCGCCCGCCGTGTGCCATTTTTTAGCTGCACTGCAAAAATGGTCTGGGTTGAATGGCAAGCAAAGCCAGAGACGGCGTGGGTATCCTGGAAGCCGAGGAGCATTGTGGGTCTCAGAATAGTTAAACCAGCAGGAAGTTCACCTCTGCTGGGTGGGAACAGATGTGGCGAGTGTTGTAGTAATCCACTTGGACTATGGTAACAAATACCACAGACGAGGGAGTTTAAGCAACAGAGATTTATTTTCTCACAGTTTTGGAGGGTGGGTGTCCAAGAAAGGGTGGCGGCATGGTTGGGTTCTAGTGAGGGCTCTCTTCCTGGCTGGCAGATGGTCACCTTCTTGGTGTGTCCTCACATGGGGACAGAGAGTGAGCTCTGGTCTCTCTTCCTCTTCTTATAAGGGCACTAATTCCATCGCGGGTGCTGCCCTCACCACCTCATCTAACCCTGATTACCTCCCAAAGACCCCGTGTCCCCAACTAACCTCACACGGTAGGGGTATAACTGCAAAATATAAATAAGGAAATGGGACACATCCATTCGGCCTGAACAAATCCGCCTTTGAGCTTCACTAAACCATCCCTCTTGTAACAGGAGTGAGTTTGCTATGTCCGCTCTCCTCCCACTCCCTGGGGTCCCTCTGCTCTAACGGGTTGGGATCCATATTTCCCTCACGCTCCTCCTTATCCAGGTAGACTGCAGGGATTAGTTTACAAATAAGACATTAAAAGTAAACCTACCAAATATCTGATTGTGAAAACAAGTTCCCGTACAGATCTGTTTTCCATTAATGGTGCCATGTTTTGAAACAAAGTAAATATATATTTTTTATTAAAAGAATTTTTCTCTTGTATTTTCCTTCAATTATCACCGTGTTAATGAAAACGAGGTAAGGCAATCTGAAAACATTTGAGTGAGAGGATATACAAACAAACTTTCAAACTGTCTTTCAGCAAGTGAGGCTAAAGTTATTGAATATGCAAATTGCCTTATTAAAAGAAGAATGATGTCTTTTTCAGCAATCAGTTTAATTACAGTGGAACCCTTCAATAGAGAAATCAACTTGTTTCTCAGAGTAGAAATTCTTTAGAAATGGAATTTAGGTATAACACATCAGAATTAGAAAATTTGCACTTGGTAGGAAAAAGTGGATATAAAAATGGTCTCAGAGGTACTAGAAGAGAGGGAAGGGGAGAGGCTGGTCCCTAGCTCACTAGCTGGGAATGGCTTATGAAAGGTATTTGTCCTAAGTGTTGGAGAAGGCCAATAACTGAGGCTGGGTATGGACTTGGTGGGTGGGACCTGCACACCAGGATCAGAATGAGCATGATTTCACTCAACAGCAGAGCTTTCGTCAGAACCTGACAATTCTCCTGGGACTTTTCCTTCTCCAGGGACCACCAAATGTTTCTTGTCCTGTTCTCATTTCTTGACAATCTTCTCCCTGTTTAGAGGTTAGACATCTGAGGAACACTGAAGGCCACTGCTCAGTCCAGATATTATGAATCTGTGTTCACAGAAGGACCCACCGGGACCCAGTGGTGCATGATCAGACACAGAGGCACAGAGGCCACTAAGTGAAGATCTCTGGGCCTCCTTGTGGTCTGAGTCCTGGGGAGAGCAGGTCCAGAGTTACATCCCCACTCTCAGCTGCTCCACTGTCATGCTGTATCTGGAGGTGTGACAGATGACGATTTAGGGTAGGGGTTTGGAGTCAGACCTCTTGAATTGGATCTTGGTTACCCAGAATGTCAGGTTAATGACTGTAGGAAGTTATTCATCCTCTCTGTGCCTCAGTTTCTCCTCTGTCAAATGGAGGAAATTACACTACTATATCATACAATGGTTTTGAAATTCCTAGGGAAAAACGAGGCAGCCACTTAGCATGAAACTTGGCACACAGAAAACACTTAATATCAGCTGAGGGGGCAGGTTTCCTATGTCCACTCTGATCCATCATTACCTTCATTTTCACTCAAGTCTGAAATGCAAAATATGAGAGTCACACGTAAGAAAGGAACAGGCAAATGTTCCTTCCCTGACCTTCCAATTCTTGAGCACCTACCACATGCCAGTGGAGAACAAATCTGGAATGTCTTTCACATTCTGGTGGAAAGCAAACAATCGATAAGAAGTATAATCTATACATAAATTACATAGTATTTCAGAAGTGTCCTCAGGGAACAAAAGAACAAAGCAAATAAAAATGGCTCAGGAGAACTTGCTATGGTTTTGATGGGTTTGTCCCCAAGAGTTCATGGGTTGGAGTCTTGGTGCCCAGTGTAACTATATTGAGAGGTGGTGGGAACTTAGGAGGGGAGCCTAGTGCCAGGTAAGTGGGTCATGGGGGTGCTGCCTGCTAAAGGGGTTGACACACTTCTCCTGGGATCCTGGTTAGTTCTCATGATGGGCTGTCATAGAAAGTCAACCTGACCCCTCCCTGATTACTTGGGCTTCCTGTCTCACCATGTGATCTCTGCCTCTTGCAGGTGTTCCTGCCATTGACCTGTCATGACATCAACCCGAAGTCTTTCACCAGAATCAAGAAGAAGCTTCCACCATGCCCCGGAGCCTCCAGAAATGTGAGCCAAATAAAACTTTTCTTTATAAAGTAGCCAGGTGAAGGTGTTTTATGATAGCAAGAGAAATTGGACTAATATAGATCTGAAGCTAAATAAGCAGGTAATTTAAATACGGAGGTCAAGGTAGGTGAAATTTGAGTGAAGACTTCAAGAAGGTGATGGAGGAAGCCATAGATATCTAATGGAAGAGTATCCCAGGGCTCTGGGGAAAAGTGGGTCTGAGAGGTTCTAAACACACAGCAGGTCAGTGGAGTTGGAAAGGAATGAGTGGGAGAGGTTGGAAAAAAAGTAGGCAATGGGGTGAGAAAGTGATTGGGTCAGGTCTTGCAGGGTCTTGAGTTCACCACAAGGACTTTGGTTTATACTTGGATAAAATGGGGCCTCTGGAGGGTTCTAGAAGCAATATTGAGGATCTGCTTCATGTTTGAAAGAGAAGAACTGACTACTGTGTTGAGTGTCGACTAGATGGAGTGGGGGCCTGCAAGGAGACTACCGTACAGACTCAGGATGGAGAGGAGGGTCCTGACCAGCAGTGGTGGGTGTGGATGTGAGAATATTATAAACATGGGAATATCCAAAGGGACAGTCAAACTTAACAGATTTGATGAGGTTTCTGAGAGGCATAGAGGAGACAATGACTCTAAGATTTTGTTCAATCACTGCAAATTGTTGAAAAAATAATCCATGACCACTTTGTTTGTTGTGAAAATCAATAAATCTATATTTGGTCTAAATTGCTGTGTTCTTTACTATTGTGTCTAACAGTACAACTGGGTATACTGTACACAAAAATGTAATGTCTCACTAAGAATACATCATCTAAACAGAAGATGAGTAATATTCTCTGGAAAAGAAGTTCTGTGTTCCAAGTGGTACATTGAAGGCACTCATGTATTTAATTTGGTCTGGTTTCTTGAACCCACCAAATTTGTTCCTACTCCAGGACCTTTGCACACGCTTTCCTTTGTTCCTAAAATGGCCCTCCTCCAGAACTTTGAACAACTGTCTTTTTCTCCCTGTCTGCTCAAAAATCATCTCTACCCTGTTCATTCTTTACCAAGCATTCAGCTGTCTCATTCAAGAGTTCTTAGACAAGCAGAACAAACAAGAGTTATATAAAGAATCACATCACATAATTATAGAAGCTAAGAAATCCTGAACTTTGCAGTAGGCAATTTGGAGACCCCGGAGAAACTATGGCCTAAGTTTCTATCTGAATTCAAAGGGCTGATAATCAGAACTAACAATTTAAGTGACAGTCAAAAAGTTAATAAGTTCAAGATCCAAGAAGAGATACTTTAGTTCTAGTCCAAAGGTAGAAAAAAACAGATGTCCCAGTTTAATCAATCAGTGTCCTCTTACTAATTAAATAATTCATTTTTTTGCAGGAACAGTGTCCTCTTACTAATTAAATAATTCATTTTTTTGTACTTTTTAAGTCTTCGATTGAATGAAGTCTACCCACATTAGAAAGGACCACCTGCCTTACTCAGTCCACCAGTTTCAAACATCCTCATGGACACATTTAGAATAAGATTGGATGAACTATCTGGGCACCCTGTGGCCCAGTCAAGCTGACATCTAAAATGAACAATTTTCACCTATTTTGTTCACATGAGGTTTGCCATTTTATGAGTTTATCTTAGTTGCTTATAGATCTATCTGCCTATTTATGTATTTCCCTCCCCTATGAGAATATCCTCTCCATTTACTGTTTGTTCAATGAATGAACTAGTGAATGAATGAAGGAGAAATAATTCCATGTGTCTTTTGAGATTTAGGTGGAAGAAGCATGGGGTTCTGCCAGGGCAGGGAGACATGGGTGCAGAGAGCCCACAGTACCTCATAAGAACCAGAAGGAGCCTGGGAGACTGTGGAAGAGTGAGACTGGGGAGTGTTGGGGAGGAAGTAGGCAGGAAGAGAGAAAATCTTATGGGAAGGAACAAAAACCCATCTCTGACAGCCAAATCCCCCCTGCATGCCTTCTCGCTTTCATTTCTAATCTGGAGCAAGATATCCCCTGGCCTGACCCCTCTGACTATGAGCCAAAGCCACAAATCAAAGCCCAAAGCAACGTGGGGTCCCAGGATGGGCTTCCCTGGGAAAGTGAGGAGCAGGAGGGGTGGAGTTGAGTCTGGTGGTCCCTGGACTGCCATTTGACTGCAGCATGAGGGGGTTGGGCGAAGAGTTGAGTTCATTACACCAGCAAGACAGTCCCAAGAGACGCAGAGTCAGATAGACGTAAGGCCAGCTTCCTGCTCCGACTGACAGTTCTCAGCCTGGAACTCTTCTATCAGGCTTTCCCATTGGTACATAAGATTTTGTTTCTTGATGGAGTTTAATGAAAAGAGAGGGAGAGAAGCTACCTTCCAGTGTTAAATGTTATGTGCCTAAATGTTACCAAATCTGAAGAAAGATGTCCCTGTGGATGACCTAAGCTAAAAGCAACTCTCCCAGTCACTGGATTTTCTTTTTAAACATGTGTTAGAACAATTGGCTTCGGAGGAACTGTAGGTGTTATTGTCCTCTGTGGAGCTATGATCAGAGTTAGGCTGAAGTCTCAGAGACCAGCACAAGAACCAGGCGTCTCCTTGTCAGGATCATTGGGAAAGGGGTCACAGCCTGGGGAAGGAGAAAGGGTCCTAGTTGGGTCCCTGAGTGGATGGGATAGGACAGGAGAGTCCAAGACACTGTGCTTCTGAGGGGACAATAGTGTGTCGGCTCTTTGTCCTTATGGTTGGAGTTGGCCAGATGCCTATGGGCCCCAGGCAGGAGCAAG
The DNA here is from genome assembly GCF_902686445.1 of Sciurus carolinensis. Classification (NCBI taxonomy): domain Eukaryota; kingdom Metazoa; phylum Chordata; class Mammalia; order Rodentia; family Sciuridae; genus Sciurus; species Sciurus carolinensis. The sequence goes on from NC_062228.1 coordinate 39,619,845, forward strand.
TGGGTGGTCATTAGTGCCTTCCCTTTGTCCTCCTCACTGTGCACCTGAGTTTGTGCCGAGTCCTTAAGGAGCTCCTGTCTGAGAACCCAGAAGATGGAGACACAGCCTTCCCCGGCTGATCACCCCTCCTGTATGTGATGATGGAGGCCAGCCAGGCACAAGAAAGAGGAACGCCATGAGAAGCCATGAGTTGGCTCTGCAGGAAAAGTTCTGTGTGGGTTGAAAAGGAGGCAGTAGCCTCCTGGACTCAGAAACACCTTGACTCAGTTTACACAGGTAGTAACCAGAGACAGCTCTCCAGGCAGGTGATACAGACTGAGGCACATCTCAGTGAGAACAGCCCAGCCCAGGCAATCACCAGGAGAGATGTCTGGCTGGACCTACTACCTAAAATTCTCTTGTTCCTCTCAGACCTAAGGATATGGGAGGCAGGATGGGGAGGAGGAGTGGACACATCTGTCAGCATTGATGACCAAGTTTCTATCTTTAAGAGGTGACTTTGGAACACAGAGTTGGAAAAGAACCCAGATGAGTCAAGAAGAAGCAACCCAAAAGGAAAATAGAAAAAGATGTAAAAAAAAAAAAAAAAAAAAGAAAGAAAGAAAGAAAAGACACTTTACAAAAGTGGATATCCAAATAACCAGTGAATAAATGATGAGAATCTGCTCAATCTTGCTAACCACCAGGGAAATGCAAATGAAAATCACAATGAGATGCCACCATATAAATGGTCAAACTGGAAGGATGGAAAGTAGCAAGGGTTGACAAGGATGTGGAGCAAACAGAGCTCCTGTGCCCTGCAAATGGAAGTGGGTACTGGGGTAACCACTTTGGCAATATCTACACAGCATGCCCTCCACCCTGGGCAATGCCATTCTGAGGCAGAAGTGTGTGCATACCCCACCCAAAGACTTCCACTAGCAGTAGGACATGTAACTGCTCCACACTGGGACCAATTCAAATGTCCATCAGCAGAATGGATAAATGGACCACGATGTGTTCCCATGATGGATAGCTGTAGGCGTATTATGCTTCAATTTAAACATTTCTAAAAATGAGTTGGGTTTGGGAAGAGTAGGAGGCAGTAAGCCCTTCTGGGCTTCCAGGAGCTGGAGATGACGACGGTGCTGGTATCAGTGCTGTGGTGCGGCTCTTAAAGCACAGATCGTATCACGACGTGCCTGCTCACAGCTCTGGGATGCATTCTGGCTGCGCTTACAGTCAAAGCCAGGCCTCTCCCCAGGGCCTCTGAGATGCAGGCTCAGCCCCTCCTGCACTTCTTACCTCACCCTTCCTCACTCGTTCTTGCTGGCCACACCACCCTGGCCAGCGTCACTACCGTCACAGGGAATTGTTCTTCCTCCAGATCTTTATTCAGGGCATCTCTTGAAAGAGCTTCCCTGACCACCCTTGGGGCTGCTGCATCTCATAAACTTAGGGGAGCCCCTGCCGCTGTGGTCCATGTGAATGAATGACACATGGTCCCTGGACTGGTGCCCGGCACCCACCCACTCTGATTCCTGGATGTTCTTTTGCACCATTTTCTTCATAGGTGTTATTGGGCGCCCAATGGGTGTTGGAAACGATCCTTATAATTCTTTGTTTGTGGTTTAGTGTCTGCTCTTTTCCGTGAGAATATAAGCTCTCTGGGGGCAGAGACTGCATCTGCTTTGCTACAGTACTAACCCCAATGCCTGAGTCGAGAAAAGTGCATACCAATTATGTGTTGAATGAATAAATAAATGCCCACCCACAAGTCATGGTGGCCAGGGGAGTCCCCAGAGCAGTGAGACCCTTGGCCTGCCAGGATTAACCTAAATAGCACCTCATTGGATGCCGGGAAGTGTCATTATTTGCATTTTCCAGGCTGGAAAACTGAATCTGGGGGAGGAAACCGGTCATACCCTCAAGAAAAGGTGACAGTCAAGATTTAGACTCAGGTTTGTCCCCCACTGAGGCCCTGCTCAAAGCCATCCCCCCACACACACATCCATGGGCACACTTCAGCACCCTCCTGGTACTACAGCCTGTGTAGAGAAACGAGGGGGCAGCCAGGGAGGTCCCAGGTGTAGGCACGGCCCAGGTGTGTGCTGAGCCTCGTGGGGACCCGCCAGGAGTTCACTTCCTTCTCTTCTTCCCATCTTAGAGCAGCGCTGGCGGCTGTCACAGTCCACTAACCTCAGAGACGGTTTGTTTCATTGATGGAGACAGCTCCCAAGGCAGTCCAAATCCAGCTTCAAACCACCTTGGCAGCACTTGGCCACGCTGACCAGATCGAATTTGAAGTTTCAGTGCCTGACGGGCACCAGCTGACTCAATTACAGGAGCGTTAGGCTGGACCTTCCAGGCATTTCCAGGTGTGTGCTGAGGCCTCCTCTTCCCCCATCAGCCCCAGCTCCACTTCCAGCCAGGGCATTGGGCCCCTATGGCAGGGACATGGTGCCTTCTGGTTGGCCTGGGGTCTTAGATGTGTGTCTGCCTGGTTTCCTCCATCCCATGACCCCTCATCCGCTATCCTCTAGAAACCCCTGATCTGGAGACCAGGAAAACAACCCTATTTTCCTCTCTCTAGTACACTGCATCCATGCCTCGCTAGCCTGAAACCAGAGCTCTCCCATCCCCACAGAGTCCCCCTCTCTAAGACCCAGACACCCACCATGTCCTCTGCACCTGCTGTTGTTTAGTTAGCATTTCCTAATGGCCAGGGCACTGAACCAAGGAGTACTTCACACAAGGAAAGACTGTGCCTCTCATCCCAGGCCCAGTTCCAAAGTGTGGGAATGGTTAGTATCAAAATCATCCCCATTATAACTTCCCCAAACTTCATCGGCATCCTGGTGTGACTCTACCAGGTAGGTCAGAAAGTGCTGGAACCATAGTGTGCATCTGTGGGTTGCTCCTGGAGGTGGACATCCAGGGGAGTGGAGGGCACTGCCTGTGCAGAACACTGTGGGAGGGCCTCACTGGCCCCTGCAGCAGGGGAGGGACATCTCCTCCCACACATATCCAGAAGCCAGGGCTGTCAGTCCACTGGGATTTGAAGACCAGCAAGACTGGTGCACTTAGCGCTGCCATAACGCTGCCTCCTCTTATGGATAGGTAACAGAGCACCAGCGAAACCCCACAACACAGACTTGTCCCTAAAAGGAGTCCATAGAGGGCATGAGTTAGCCACCAGCTCCTCCAAGGCTGCTGCCCCGTGGATCCTTGGCTTCCCAAGGACGAGGTCTGGGTGTCATTCTTGACATGCTTCTCTCTGTAAATCCTAGTGCTGGGTAGGGCACCATTAGATCACAGTGAAAATGTGGGTGACATTTGGGAGGCTACTGTAACAGTCTGCAAGAGCTGCCATAACAAATGACAGCCAACCTAGAGAGATTCATTCACTCACAGTTTTGGAGGTCAGAGGTCTTGAAGTCAAGTTATCCAGAGGGTACCATTTCCTTCAGGGTCTCTGAGGGGGTATTTATTCCCTGCTTCTTCCAGTTTCTGGGGTTTGCTAGCAACCCCTGGTGTTGGCCTGGAGCTGTCTGCTATTGTCTGATGTAGCTTCTGTGTGTCTCCCAAGGTCCATGTGCTGAAACTGAATCTCCATTGTGATATGTGTGTGTGTGTGTGTGTGTGTGTGTGTGTGTGTGTGTGTATTAGGGACTGAACCCAGGGCCTCATGCATGCTAAGCATGCCCTTCACCACTGAGCTACATCCCCAGACTCCCCCTTCCATGGTGAGACAGTAAAAGTGTGGAAAGTTCTGACTATGGTGTTTAAATGTAGGGCCTTTGGAGGGGAATTAGAATTAGATAAGGTTATCAGGGTGGTACTCCCATGATTGAATTCTGGTGGCTTTATAAGGACAGAGACACCAAAGAACACAGACACATGTATGCTCCCTGATATAGGCCATGTGATGCCCTATACCAGAAGGTCATCACTAGATGTGGCTCCTTAGTTGTGAATCTCCACAATTGTGAGCCACAATACATCTCTTTTCTCTTTTTTTTTCTTTCACTTGTACAATAATGTATTTAAAATTCACAAAACTTGATTTTGAAATATAGTTTATGAGAAGAAAAATATGATGCTAGTAAATTATAATCATATCATTACATCTCTTTTCTTTGTGAAGTTACCCATCCTCAGGTATCTTGTTATAGTAATGCAAAATGGACTAGTGCACTGCATCACTCCAATCTCTGCTCCACTTCCCCTGGCCTTTACTTCTGTGCATCTTTGCATCTACTCTCCCTCTGCTGCTGTCTTATGAGGATACATGGGATCACAATTAGGGCCCATCTAGATTATCCAGGATAAGCTCTTCCTCCCAAGATTTTTCCCTACAGGGTAATATACTCTTTTTTTTTTTCCATATAAGGTGATCTTCACAGTCCTGGGGATTGGGAAACCTTCACAGTCTAATACTTTTCATTTTTCTGCCTGTTGAAGTTATTATATAATAACTTGGGATGTCAAGGAAGGGATTTTCTCATTTGATGCTCATGGCAACCCAAGGGTCAGGTTCTATGGCTGCCCCATTTTGTAGCACTGGTTGTTGGGGGGTAGTGGAGACAGAACTGCAATGTAAATCTCATATTCACAATGATAATGAGACTCAAGTTCAGAGGCTCCTGTATGCCACCTTCAGGTTTCCTCTTCAGCTACTTTTGTAATCATACACTGTGGACTGAACTGTGCTGGTTAGAAGTACAGAGACTGGAGTCCAACAGGGTTGGGGTTTCAGCCTCCTTCTGCCTCCATCTGCTTATGATGCCAGCTTCACAGCAGGAATATCCTCACTGTATAGTAATCATTCCATCGAGGACAAATATGAGTGTTTTGTTGTTGTTGTTGTTGTTGTTGCTGTTGTTGTTGTTTAATTGAACACATGCTTCTCGATCCTTCTTGCAGGCTATGCCCTGGATGGCAGTAGAATTTTGCAGGGGAACCTGTCGGTCTTACCTGGTTACTAACCCTGGTTGTCATGATAATAGTACCAGCACAAACGCCATTTGTCCCTCATCTTACTTTCAATATCTCTCATATATCTTTGGCAGGACCAGCAATATGTTTTAGCAACATTTTGGGGGACAAAAAAATAACATTAATAAGAAGACATGGGGGCTGGGGCTATAGCTCAGTGGTAGAGAGCTTGCCTGGCATGTGTGAGCACTGGGTTCAATCCTCAGCACCACATAAAATAAATAAAAGCATTCTGTCCATCTACAACTACAATTTTTTAAAAACAAAAACACATGGTTGTGTTCCTCATTAGGGGAAGAGGTGACATGATAAGATGTGTGCTCTGCTTGCCAAAAGGACACATCAAGAACATTCTGCATTAAATGCCAAGGCAAAGAAGATGCCACTGTCCCTGTTTTTCACTGCAAGGAACTCACGGCACAATGTGTGCAGATGAAGATTGTGTTCCAGGGTGAGAGATGCCATCAGGAGACTGTCCTCCGGACTTGGGAGAATGGAACTTGGAGGAAGGACAGGTGAGTGATGTCTTCCATGGTAAGCAGTGCTTGGGCTGAGTCTCAGAGAATGAAAACATCCTATGCTTGAGCTTTGGGTGCCAATAGCTGAAAGTCTGGGAATGAAATCTGCACCTGTGTCTCTGGGAAGGGTGGCAGTGGAGATCAGAAAGTAAAGCAGCTGAGGACACATCAGAAGACCACCTGGGGATGGCACTGATGATGATGGTGGTGGTAGTGGTGAGCACAATGGTTGGACAGCCAGGGCTCTGACAGGAAATCCAGAACAGATAAGAGTGATTGGAGAGTTTAATGATAGATGTACAAAAGAGAAAACAGCAGGGACCGATGAACACCCTCAGGCTAGTAGGGGAGTGAAGTCATTAATTATCACCCTGTGACCTCAAGGTCTGGGGAAGGAGTAAGTACCAGAACCCAGAGAAAGCCATAGCTCTGAGAGAGGGCTATGTGACATGGGCTCGTGACCTTCAGCAAAAGAATGAAGTCTCTGCCGACCAGTGTCCCCAACGAGAGAAAAACCAGGGGAATAAATATCGTGACTTCCATCGACCTCCTGCTCTTGGACAGACAGTCCATTGGTCATTCCAGTTGGAAGTCAGCAAGCAAGAGAGCCTATGGATGAAGTCCATGTGGGTCTGCTTCCTGGGGTCCAGCTGGTGGTGATGGATGGATGGGTTGAAGACTCTTTGACTTCTTGTCCTAGACAACAAGATCCAGGTCTCACACCTGTTCTCCATGGAGCCTGACCCACAATAAGCTTGTAACAAATATTGCTGAAGGTGGAGAACCACATCTACTGGAGGAGAGTAGATGTGGAGGGAAAAACGTAATCTAGCTGGTGATGAAGACGATGATGATCATGGTGGTGGTGGTAGTGGTGAAGATGGCTTACCATTTACTGAGCTCCTCAATGGCTACTCACTGATCTAAGGACTTTCAAACTTCATACCAGCCCAATAAGATAGGGCAGTAGAGATTATTGGAAATTTGGTAGATGTCCATGGAATCAAATGCCAGATTTGGGCTCTGCTTCCCTGGACCACCCCCAAAATGCCAAGTTTTGCAAAGCACCTCATCCTCATGATGCACATGATAACTATGTATGAGTTTGTCTTCTGTATCCCCTCGCTGAACTCTTAGGTGAGTTTGATGTCTGATGGTTGCTGTGACCCAGGGCTTGGAAGTGTCCAGTAGAGCAAGGGTCACTTAAGAATTCCTAAATTGATGGTGATGGATGATGGGTGGATGGATGGGTGGTTGGATGGATGGATGGATGGATGGATAGAGATGCTCTGTCTTCTTGTTTTAGACAGCAAAGGCCCAGACCACATACCTTCTCTCCACAAACCCTGACCATAACAGGCATTTAGCAAATATCGATGAAGGATCGGCACAGTAGCGTCACGATATTTGTTTTCTCAGGTGCACATTTTCTCACACCTAAACACAGGCTGAAAAATATCCCACCTTTTCAAAGTTATTTGGTTTCCCGAAATTTTCCCAAACCCAAACTCTGAGCTAAAAAGTGAGGATGTTTGTGCTACATCGCTATGCTACACATGGAAACCCACAGCCCAACATAGCTCAGAATTGCTAATCACCTTGGGATTGTTGTGTTAATAAGTGAAAATACAGAGAAACACAAACCTGTCTTACTGTTAATGTTAATTTTGGTCCCAAAAAATGTTGCTAAGACATATTGCTGGGCCTGCCACAGATGTTCCTTCTGTCATACGTGAGAGATATTGAAAGTGAGAGGTGGAGCTTTGACAGAATTTCTGTTGCTTTGATGATAACAGTGGTCAGGCCTTTTTCCTGCCACTTGGGCCTGTCGCTTTATCTGGCCATTCCCCCTGGGCTGAGGTTCCCACTGGGGTTGGCATGTAATTCTGTATATACTACCACGGCCTGCTCAATAGACTGATAAAGGTAAGCAATTTAAAAAATAAGTTGAGTTATGTCACTGTCTTGTCAACTCACCTGCTAATTCCACTATATGCAGAATGTCTATAATGACCCACTTGGTAGAGTACTAAGTACGATCTCAGGTGGTTCATTCCCAGAGCTCATTAGGGGGAGAGATGACATGGTAAGACATGAGGCTCTCCAGTCTGATATCGAGGTTTTAACTAACCTGGATAGGAGGGATTTAGAGCCATTTATCAGTTTTTAAAGAACCAAGCAGGACAGCACTGTGTTTTCTTGTCTTGTCCTGGTTTATCTTCCTCGTGCAGTGGCCAGTTCTAAGAATGAGAAATGTGTCATGATTTAGAGTGATTACAAGGAAGAAACCCACCCAGTATTTTGTGACTTCAAGGCATTTTCTTGCCATGTGGAGAGCAGATTGGTATAGCCTTCAGCAAAGGGGAGCAGGGTAGACTATGCATTTTAGACCCCAGTGATATTGTGGGGTCATGTCATTTGTGCTGGGAAGCTGCACCCCCTCGGCAGGGACAGATATTTTCTTCCTGTCTGAGAATTTTCCTTTAACATTTCTCTGCTGAAGCTGGGATCTGTGACTGGGTCAGAGGACAGAGGGACTTCTCTGTGGAGATCGGGGAGAAAGAACAGGGAGCCAGAGGACACTAAGAAGTTAGGCCAATTTCAGCTTCCAGGAAGAAGCACCATGCCAAGCAGAGAGTGTGCATGCCAGCACCTGTACCTGCCCCAGCTGACCTTGTGGTCTGTTGGTGTGCCCCAGACTGTAGGGGGAAATGCAGTGAGGAAGAGGATGTGGGGAGACAGAGAGACAGTTCCAGGCCAGGGACTCTTGGAGTGCAGTATTAGTCAGTTCTCCATTACTATAAAAAAGTACTTGAGATACATAACAAGAGGAAAGGTTCATTTTAGCTCCTGGTTTCAGAGGCTTCAATCCATGGTCAGTTGCAGTTGGTCTGTTACTCTTGGGCCTGTGCTGAGGCAGTTCATCATGGTGAGAGTAGGTGACAGAGGAAGCCCTGACCTCATGGTGGCCAGGAAGAGATTGGACAGTTCCCTTCTGGGCACTTGCCACAATTATCTAACTTCCTCCTATTAGGTCCTACCTCTCTAAGTCACCACCTCCCAATAGTGCCACAGGCTAGGAACCAGAATTTTACTATATAGACATTTGTGGGATACTTATTCAAACCATAGCAAGTGCCCTCGTCTTCTTGTTGTCTTTTCTTTTTAAAATCAATTCCATCAAGCAAAAAAAAAAAAAAAAAAATGACCACCTCATTGTGGATGTTTGATATTGAATAAATAGTAGTGATGAGACATCTTCAGTCCCTGCCAGGCAGAGGGGGCAACTACATTTTGGACTTCAAAGTGAAGCCAGAGCCCTAGAGCCCCAGCCTCTAGTGCATCTCCACTGCAGTTGAATTCAGTGTCTGTCATTATCACTGCAGACCGTCGCTGCTACTGTATGGATTAGAGGACACTTGAGAGCTTCATGCTCTAAATAAAGATAAAGTAACTTTTATTATGCATTGAGTGTGGGAGAGGGACTTGGCCATATCCCCAGTACGAGCTCCATCAGTCTCTGCCCAGAGTCATAACAAGATCCTCCGATGAAACTGCCTTTTCCCAAGGCTTTGGGAGCAGGCTGGAGTTCAAGCTGGGTAAACACCTTCCCAAATAATCACTCTCGCACCAAAGTTGTGTATCCAGCCAATATGGAGAGTGCACGGAATTGTCGGTCAGATTCAAAACCAGGAGCTCCTGTTCCAGGAGGAGCTGAATAATGCAGGCAGTCATGGGTAAGCTCCTCATGGCTGGGTTCAACCATGCCTGGAGGATTGTGGGGGCCTCTTCCCCACTCCTTCCTCTTTTTTTTTTTTTTTAATTTTTCTTTTGGGGGGGGGGTGCTGGGGATTGAACCCAGGGCCTTGTGCATGCAAGGCAGGCACTCTACCAACTGAGCACCAGCCCCTCTTTCCTCTTTTAAATGTGCATGCAACATTTCTGAACTGTAGCTCAGACACAAATCCACGGTCCATGGTGAAAAATCCAGGTCCTGGGAAGAGTCTGAAGACAGACCCTGTCCTTCACCACCACTCAAGGACTTTATTCCTTCTAAGATAAGAGAGACACATGGAAATCCTCACCAGGGAAGGACAAGCTGGCTTGAATGGCCTTCCTTTTCGGATGGAAGTCTTTGTTACTTAAACCCAAACGATGTCAGGGCCGCCAAGTATCAGGTGTGACAATGAAAAGTCAGTTTCTTTTGTAGATAAATAATACATGTGTGAGAATCTCATTCATAGAGGATGAGTTGGACAAAACTCAAGGACTAGAAAAGTATACAGTATGATGGTTGATTTTATGTGTTAACCTGACTGAAGCCATGGTACCCAGGGATTTATTCAAGTGCATCTGGATGTTGCTGTGACAGTATTTTTTAGATCAGATTAACAATTAAGCCAGTATACTTTGAGTCAAGTGGATAGCGCTCTATAATGTAGGTGGGCCTCATATAATCAGCTGAAGTTCTGAGGAAAGATAGATGTTCCCCAAGGAAGAGGAAACTCTGTCAGCAGACTGCCTTTGAACTTGCACTATGTTAATCCTTTTCTGAGTCTCCAGCCTGCCAGCTAACCCTGCAGATTTTGAACTTGCCAGCCTTCACAGTTGCCTGTGCCAATCCCTTAAGATCAATCAATCATTCATCTATGTATCTGTCATCGATCCATGTATGTATCATCTACTACTTATCAGCTATCTATCCATTATATATGTATGTCATCTATGTATATATGTACCATCTATTACCTATCTTCTATCTATTTGTCTGTCCATCTATCAATCTATTTGCATGTTATTGGTCTGCTTCTCTGAAACACCCTGATTAATACAGGTAGAAACAGGAAGAAGGATGTACTGTCTGCACAGGCCAGTAGAGGACAAAAACTCCTAGTTTCCACCAGAGTAGCTGTTGTCATAATGACAGCCTAATCAACACATGCTTTTTCTTTACCCAGCCTGTAGAGAGGGGTGCCATTCCATGGGGCCCCAGCTTGCTCATTTGCTTTGTGAAAAGATACATTGCATGAGAAATAGCGTCCTGTGACTTGTCTTGCTCTGAGTAGAGACTGCCCTGAGAATGGGAAAATGAAATACTAGCCAGCTACAACAAGAAAACCTTGCAGCTGGAATTGCCACTGAGACCTGCTTTCTATAAGATCACCTGGCTCTAAAACTGGAAGGCTATAGAATAGCGGGTTGGGGACCAGGTGTGTTTGGGGGTTTTCCTTCCTGAATCAGTCGGCAATAGCAAAGCACCAGGCAGCTCCTGGCTTCCAGAGGCCTGAGCAAAAGTCCGTGGAAACTCATGTCCTACCTATTGTTTTAAAGGCACGCTGGTCCCTGGTTTGTAACGGAGTTCCAGCTTTGTGAAGAGAAAGGTAACAGGCCAGCTACCCTCTGCTGTCAGAGCTGATCTTTCCATCCATCTCATATTTAAATGAGCAAAACATTTTGCTTTCTCCTGCTTTCCATCTCCCGAAAAGCAGCAGCAGGCAGGCATGGAGCTGTTTTGACTGAAGTGTCTTTGGTGGTCCCTTTCTAATAAAGTGCGATATATTAGTGCCGAACACTTTTTTTTTTTTTTGAGCACTAAAGTAATACCAGGACTCTCATCGCTCAAGAAACTGCTGAGTAAAATCTTCCAACAATGTGTCTCCCTGGTATTCCTTAACCCTATTGATAATGATAAAGTCTCATAAATCTAGGTAAATCTTTAATTACGCCTTTGGAACATGACGATATTATGACTGTGACATAGTCATAAAGGGCACATTCAAAATTAGCTCCGTATACATTTTATGAATATGTAAAAGGGTAGAGGTGGCTAGAGTTATAAAGACCAAAAAAATTGTATTTTTTTCTTCATTGTTGTGATCATCTTTGAAGATGGGAACTGATTCCCTTTAAAAAAGATAATTATTAGAAAAAGCTGCATTTCTTGACTTTTATGATTTTTTTTTATTAAAACCCACAGCATCAGCTTTGCTAAAGACCCTATCACAGGTTCCAAAACGTACAAGTTGAAATAGAGGGAGAATATACATTAGAACACCTTTTGGCCTAAAAATTGTTCTTGCTTGATTTAAATGCATAAGAAATATTTATGGAGAGGGGAGATTCTTTGCACAGCATTTATGGGACACTAACAAATCCCCATGTTTGTTTCCTTCCCTACAATCAGGGCGATTGCAGCCTGGTCCTACCCACACCCCTGCATTTGGTTAGTAGCCCCATGTGATTTATTTTTATCTTCAGCCAAAGCATATATTTTTACTTGTGTGAATTTTACTTGTGTGAAAGAAAGATTAACTTCTTTTATTTTGCTAATTAAACTGCATTTTTAAAACTTGGTGTGGTAGTAAGTGACAGGATTAACAAGGGCACTTGCGGGGTTTTGCTGTTGCCCTGATTAGATCAGATGCGCTTACAACTGAGGTGGGAGCTGTGAGGCGGATGAATGCAGGACCCTGGTTCATCGCTCTGGCTTCACAAAGAGGTCTTCCTGACCATCAGGAAAGTCCAACCAAGAGTGAAAACAGCATTAGTAAGAAGCTAAGCAAAAGATCAGTAGAGCAGAATGAGGAGGGGGAAGGAAAGATATGCAATCCTTGGCCTTTTTTTTTTTTTTTTTTTTTTCTTTCTTGATTCCAAAGGGTTAAGAAGACTGCTCAGCTAGGGCCTTCATGCTGACCAGGGCAGATGAGCCTCAGAATTGTCTTCTCCTCAGACAGACATCCTTCTCACTCTCTGAAGCTTAAAGGTAAAAATCTTATATTAAAAAGTGTAATATAAAGCCGATACTCTGCCTCCCAACCACCTGTCAATCTGTGCTCTGCCCGCCTCTTACATTACAGGAATTTCCGGCTTAAGCTGCCGCCATTTTCCTGCTTCCCACGTTATGTCCTAACATGCTAAATAGCTATTGGTTCACCAGTCAGCTTGCAAGTATTCTCCTTCGCTACTGGTTCCTTCTAGCCCAGGAGATTCCAATATCTGGGAGAAGCTACACACCATCTTCTCTTTTTTCCTTTCTTTTTGCCCTGAGCGGACGTGTTAGTTGTCCACATAATAAAGTCTCTTGCATGAGACCTCGTGTCTGTGGTGCATTTTTCTGGGAGCTATTGGCGAGCCAATAGAGCGGGGGCAGTTCAGCGGGATCGTGCAGTGGCGGCTATCACCACGGGTCCCAAGCTGCCTTACTAAAAGGGCAGGTGTCCTCAGAGTTCTCTAGAGGAACAGAACAACAGCATATATATATATATATATATATATATATATATATATATATATATGATCATATATATATATGATTATGATTATAAAAAGGGGATTTATTAGATTGGCTTATACCACCAGAAGCTGGATAGTCCACAATGGCTGTCTGCAGACTAGAGAGGTGGAAGAACCAGTAACTGCTCAGTTCAAGAAGCTGGAGCCTCAGAACAAGAGGGACTAGGGATGCTACCCCAGTCTGGAACCCAAGGCCTGGAAACTCCCTGGAGAGTCCCTGGGCACAGTCTGCTTTGGAAGACTGAAGGAACTGGAGTCAATGTCCCTGGGTTCAAGAAGAATGGAGCCTGCATCTGCTGCTGCTGTTCCATCCAGGCTTCCAACCTATTAGACGGTGCTACCCCCACTTAGGGTGGGTTTGCAATTCATTTCTTTGTCCCACATGCCAATCATTCCTAGACACGCCCTCATGAACACACCCAGAAGCCTCTTAATCTTAGGTGGCTCTTAATCCAATCAGGTTGACAATTTTGGGCCATTACCGTGGGGACGGAAAGGTGGAGCAGCGAAAGCTCCAACTCTCACTCCCTTGCGCCTCAGGCTGCAGATCTACTCCCATAAGCATGGGCAGACCCCTTGGAGCCTGTCCTTGGTCTTCTCCCAGATGGTTCAGCCCAAATCTCATCTTCAGGGCAGCCAGCAGCCAAACCAAGGGGACAAGTAAAAGTCACTCCTTCACCCTTTCCTTATACCCTCTACTCCTAAACCCCAGCTTACTAACCCCGTAGGACAAGCACGTAAAAGGAAGGAGAAGAGAGCCAGAATGGAGGTGTGGTTTGCCAAATCCTCTCTGGTGAGCAGGGAAACAGGAGGACACTGGCTGAGACAAAGGTCCAGAGAGGAGCTCAGCAGAGGCTGGGCCCAGGTCTGGGCACCCTGAGCCCAGGTAAGTGTGAGCAAGACCACTGAGTGTCTATTTATTGTCTTCTTATCTGCATTGTCCCCTAGTATCTAATCCTACAAACACATACTATTTTCTTTTTAATTAGGCTATAATTTGCATACAGCAAAAGTTCACGTAAATGTAGAAGTGGGTGAGTTTTGGCACGTGCATACACATGTGCAATCCACATCTCTAGTCAGGTATAGACTATGTCCACCACCCCGGAAAATCCCCTGTGCTCTTTCCCAGTCAATGGCTACCTTGTCTTTCACCCAGGCCACCACCGCTTTGGTTCTGATCACTATAAATTAGCTTTGCTTACTATAAAATATCATATAAATGATATCTTGGTGACTGACTTCTTTTACACTCTCCAAATACCATTTTCATTGGCAGTACCCTGATGCCTACTGGCACTTACCATTTTTCCATGCAGTTATTAGGTCTTTAAATATCTCCCTTTGTGAAGTATTTGTTAACGTTTTTGCCCACTTTTAAAACTGAGTTATCTTCTTATTGAACTCTTTGAGTTCCTTTTATCAAATTGAATACCAATCTTTTTTCTGATATGTATATTACAAAAATATTTTATGTACATCTCTTTTCCTTCTCATCTTTAGTTGTGAATTCTTTTATTTCATTTTGCTACCAGGGATTGAACCCAGGGGTGCTTAACCATCAAGCAACATCCCCAGCCTTTTTATTTTGAGATGGGGTCTCACTAAATTGATTAGGGCCTCACTAAGTTGCTGAGACTGGCTTTGAACTTGTGATCCTCCTGCCTCAGCCTCCCAAGCCACTGGGATTACAGGCATGTGCCAACACACCCAGCAGTGTATTTTATTTTATATTAACATACAGTAGGATTGACTTCTTTTGGTGTATAGTTCTTTGACTATTAAGGCATGTAATGATTCATGTAATAACCCCTACAACAAGACACAATAGTTTCATTACCTCAAAAATTCACTCATTATTATTCTTTTGTAGTCACATATTCCCCAACCATAACTCCTGGAAATCAGTGATACATTCTCTGTAACATCTTTTTTGTTTGTAATTGACCCAGAGTATTTGTACATATTTGGATCATGTACAATCCACCAATTTTCTGTTATGATTTGTTTTCTATGTCACATCTAAGACATATTTGATGACCCAAAGGTCAATAAAATCTCTTATGTTGATTTAAGGGATTCATAATTTTAGCTTTTATATTTAAATCTGTAATCTATTAGAAACTGATTTTCGTGTGTGGTGTCCAGTAGAATATGAGCTATATATTTTTTTCATTGTGGATGTCACTTCATCTTAACATTATTTGCTAAATGAGGTCTTTTTTTCCATTGAATTTCCATGTAGCTTTTGTCAAAATAAATTGTATAAATCTATTTATGGCTTCTATATTCTCTTCATTTCTTCTCTTTGCTTATTTTCATCAATACACACTCTCCTGAATACTGTAGATTTATAGGCAGTCTTAAGACCATGTTGTCCTTTAATATTGTTTGGGTTATTCTAGGTTCCTCAGCTTTACATATAAATTTAAGATTTAGATATTAATTTTAAAAATGTCTGTTGGAATTTTTATTTGGATGGCATTGAGTCAATTTTGGCATATAGACTATCATAACAATATTGCATTTTCCAATTCATGAACATAGTATATCTCTTCATTTACTTAGTCCTTAGTTTTTCTAGGTACTTTTTTGTATTTTTCAGTGTGGAAATCTTACACATGTTTTCTTAGGCATTTTTATTTTATCATATATAACATACACCTGCATTATTCACAAATGTACAATTATACATGTAGAAAAGTCAAAAGACTATACAACTAATTAGAAATAAATGAATTTAGCAAGGTTACTAGACACAAGGTCAATACTGGAAATTTTCAATTTTGAGGAACAGTATCAACACAGACATCCAAATACTCAACAAAACACAAACAGAATAAACACAGACATATCCAGACACAACAAAGAAAAGTAGACTGAATATTTACAATGAAAAAATCTTAAAAGCAAACAAAGACAAAATAAAACAAATAGAAATATTGCTATATCATTCAAAATGCAAAAAAATCAAAGCAAAAGGAAAAAAATCCCAAAATTCAGAGCCAAAAGAAAAGGTACCTTAACTTTAGAGGAGCAAAGACATCTGGCTTCTCAGAAACCATGCAACCAAGAAGAGAATGGTGGGAAATATTTAAAACATTAGTGAGAAAGATAGCCACCAACCTAGAATTCTATGCCCTACAAAATTACCTTCTAACAGTAAAGGAGGAATAAGCTTTCTGAGACAAATAAAAATCAAAGGTACTTGTTGTCAGTAGATATGGCTTGCAAGAAATGTTAAAAGTTCTTCGGAGCAAGAAAATTACAGAGGTGTGACACTTAGATATACTTAAGAAAAAATAAGTGAAAAAATAAAAATTTACCTTTTCATTCTTAATTGATTCAACAGATAAGAATTCATTCAAAATTATAATCATAATAACAACAATGTATTTGATTATGTGTATATACATGTGTTTGAAATAAATGACAGTCATGATACAAGAGATCAGAGGGAGGAATTAGGAATATTTTGCTATTTTAAGGTACCTGCACTATCCATGAAACAGTTTAATATTATTTAAACATGGACTTGAATTAGTTGTAAAGATATATTGAAAACTTTATGGCAAGCAATTTTAAAAAGCAGAAAAAAGAATTCTGATATGCTAAGAAGAGCAAGTGAAATCATATAATGTTCAATTAAAACCACAAAAAGGAGTAAAAAAGTAGAAGGCAAAATTGGGAACAGAAAAATGAGTAATGAGTAAAATACAATAACAAATATGGTAGATAGTAACCCAACACTATCTACAATTACTTTGAATGTCAATTACCTAAATGACCCAATTAAAATACAGGCATTGTCAGAGTGGATCAAAAAGTAAAATCCAAATACAACTTTTCTATAAGAAAGCCACTTTAAACATGAAGACACTTACAAACTAATAGAAAATGGATGAAGCAAGACATACCATACTAACATTAAAAAAAAAAAAAAAGGAAAAGGAAATGGAGTAGCTACATTAATTTCAGATAGAGCAGATCACAGAGCAAATAAAGTTATTGGAGATAAAAGAAAAGTTGCATAATGTAAAAGGGGTCAATTTTGTAAAAAGACATAATGATCCTTCATATGTATGCACCTAACAACGGAACATCAAAATACATAAAGCAAAAGCTGATAGAATTAGATGACAAAAGATGAATCTATTATTATAACTGGAAACTTCAACACCCCTTTATCATAAATGGGCAAATTGAAGAAGTCAAAAATCCAAAAGAACATAGTTCTTTATGCAAAGATTTCCATTGATCAACTGCATATCATTGACTTCTATGGACTACTTCAATCCGCAACAACACAATACACATTATTCTTGAACTCAAATGGAATATTCACTAAGACAGATCACAGTATGGACTACAAAACACACACTTTAACACACACAGCTCCTGGGGAATGCATAATAGTCCAGTCACTTTGGAAGACAGTTTTAGTGGCTTTTTTCAAAACTATGCATACTCGTACTATACTATCAATTGCCCTCTTTGAGATTTACCGAAAGGAATTGAAAATGTATGTCCTCACAAATATGTGCACATGAACTTTCACTTTTATTAATAATTGCCCAAACCAAGATGTCCTTCAAAAGGTAAGTGGATAAATAAACTGTGATATATCCAGATAATACGAAGTAGTTTTCAGGACTCAGATTAAGGTGCTATCAGGTCTAGCCATCGAGGAAACATAAATGTATATTACTAAGTGAAAGAATCCAGTCTGAAAAGGCTATATAGTGTATGATTCCAACTACATGTGACATTTTGGAAAAGGCAAACTGGAGACAGAAAAAAAATAAATAAATAAATAGATATAAATATAAATAAATAAATAAACAAAAAGAAAACCTCAGTGATTGCCAGGGAATAGATGTTTAGGGCAGTGAAACTGTCTCGTATTAGTTTGATACTAATACAATGGTGGATACAACTAGACCCATAGAAAGTAGAACGCCGAAGTCAGCCCTAATGTAAACTATGTTGTCTGGTGATAATGAGGTACTATTGTAGGTTTATCAGTTTCAACAAATGCATCACTCTGGTGGGGGCTGTTGATAATGGGAAGGCTATGCATGTCGGAGGTGGGGGCACGTGGAAATCTCTATACATTCTGCTCAGTTTTTCTGTGAACCTAAAACTACTCTAAAAAGTAAAGTCTATATTAAAAGAAAAAGAGTGATGCAGTGGACTTTCAAGGACCACATATTAAATTGTACGTTGAAGCAAATAAAATTAAAACAGTGTGGTGTCAGTTAAGGAAGACAAATCAATTAAATAGAAGAAACTCCCCCAAAGAAGCCTGACATTATGAAAGAAACATGCTAGGTGCCTATTAAATATTTATTTAATACATAAATGCAGCTAATATAATGTTTAAAATATCACTTCATGACAATAAATAACAGAAGAATTAGTCCCTGTATAAGTCTGAGGCAAATTGTAATTATTTAATTTTTAACAATGGATAAATTTGTCTTTCACCCTATAACATGCTCCCTGCACACACAGATGGATTAGTGCATTATAAAATGACTTAAAAATATCAGTCTCCATGTGTGAATTAAATGTTAATGTTAAATCTAAAAATGAAGGTAGGCATCAAAAAGATAAAAAATTCAAAAAGATTTGATACATAAAAATAAATACATACTGAATGTCAAATTGCTAAAAAAATATCCCAACATGTTTGACAAATGGATTTTTCTTGATAAGTTAAACAATTTAATAAGTAAATGAAGTTGGGGGGGAACTAACAAAAAGAATGGATAATGCTGGGCATGGTGGTACAGGCTTAAAATTCCAGGGTGCTGAGGCAGGAGAATCCAAGTTCAAGACCAGTCTGGGAAACTTAGTGAGATCCTGTCTCAAAGTATACATTTAGAAAGGGCTGGGGATATATCTCAGTGGTAGGAAACTTTCCTAGCAAGTATGAGGCCCTGGATTTAAACACTAGCACTGGAAAAAAAAAAAAAAGAGAGAAAGAAAAGTATATTGTGCCCAAAGAAATAGTCTACATGACCAAGGAATCCTATATAGTTAATCACCTCTGACCAGAGCTTAGGATTTTGTGGTTAAACAGCAAGAACTCATGGGGCTGGGGATATAGCTCAGTTGGTAGAGTGCTTGCCTCACAAGCCCAAGGCCTTGGGTTCAATCCCCAGCACCGCAAAAAATAAAAAAACAACTAAATACAACAGCAAGAACTCAGGTAGTCTCCATGAGTGGCATGGCTGTACTCAGGCAACTGCTACCAGGAAGACCAAGCTCAGGGCAGGGTCTGCTAGTCTCAGTGCATCCATCTCTTCCTCCCATGGACTTCCCTCTTCCTCCTGCAGAAGACCCTGGACAATTTTTTTTTTAAACTTGTAAACTACAATAGTCCTCCCTTATCCATAATTTCAATTACCTATGGTCAACTGCAGTTTAAAATATGAAAAGGAAAATTCCAGAAATAAATAACTTATAATTTTTTAACTGTGTACCATTCTGAGTAGCATAATCAAATCTTGAGCCATCCTGCTCTGTTCTCCTAGGAATCTTCCCTGTGTCCTTCTGTATACACGACTTGCCCACTAGTCAGTTCTTTCAGTTATCAGATTGACTGTCATGGCATTCCAGTGCCAATAGCCCCCAAGCACGAAAGTCATCCAGATGATTATGAAAGGATTATAACCTCTGCAGCAATACTTTGATGAGTTAAAAATAAAGAGACAACAACTTCTGATTGTGGTGTTCTTCCAGAAGATTTTTTTGCAACAAACCAACAAATTTCATCTATCAAGGATCCTCAGATCCTCTGGCATCAATATTGTATTCTCCTGACTTTCAACCATCAACACCATCTTGACTGGGTGATCTGGGGCCACCGAAAGCAGCTGGTCCTCCTTCTGATACTATGTAGCCTAATTCTATGTCAGATGACCACACTGCTCACCAAATTTCCTCTCATCACATGGGCACCGTACCTTCTCACATCATCCCAAGACTTTGAAGGATGAGAAGGGCACAGCAGGATATTTTGAGAAAAAGTAGAGTCAACATAATTTATATTACAGTAAATTGTTTCATTTTTATTAGTTATTGTTATTGATGTTTTACAGCACCTAATTCAAAATTAAGTTTTGTCATAAGTTTGAATGTATAGAAGGAAACATAATATATATGTAAGGTTTGGTTCTACCCATAATTTTGGACACTCCCTGGGGTTCTTGGAACAAATCTCCCAGGGATCAGATGACACTACTCTACTTCTGTTAAATCAGATCACAAGATTAACTGTTAGAAGGCCCTGAGATACATTTTTAATTGGTAATCACACTTATTGCCATTTTTTCTAAGTACAAAAACCAAAACAAACTAACAATTTTTGAGAAAAATTAGAAAAAAAATCAGAAAATCTCAAACATTGTATAAAACATTTTGAAAAAATTAACAGTTTAAAAATTATTAATGATATCACCATAATACATTAAATATAATCTTCCAGGAAATACATATACATGAAGGTAAGATAGAGATGTGGACATATTATACTTATATTCATATATAATACTTGTGTGTGAATATATGTAGTCCTTTTTAGAATGTAAGATTCTGTTATGCTATACTGTTTTGTAACTTTTTCAATTCATATATGGTAAATATATTTTCCATTTTAAAAATGATTTCACTCTTCTGCATTTTAATAGCCAAACAGTATTTCAAGATTTATGCATACTATGTGTTCTTATTAACTCAGTCATTGGGCAGTTAGATGAATTCTAATTTTTCTATAGATACAACACTGAAATATCTGTTGTGCCAGACATTTGTGAACATACATGACAATTTTTCTAGATAAATTTTCAGGTGTAGAATTGCTGGATCAAACATTATTCATTGTTTAGGGCTTTAACATACACTGCCCAATTATCTTTAAAAATCTTTATTAGATAGTCATAAATCAATAGCTTTCCTATACTTCCACAGTGATTAAGCTGAGGAAGAAATCAGGAAAACTATCCCATTCACAATAATCTCAAAAAAAAAGAATACTTGGGAATTAATCTAACCAAGGAGGTGAAAGATCTCTACAATGAAAATTATAGAACCCAGAAGAAAGAAATCGAATAAGACCTTAGAAGATGGGAAGACTTCCCATGTTCTTGGATAGGCAGTATTAGTATTGTCAAAATGGTCATACTACCAAAAGCAATATACATATTCAATGCAATCCCCATCAAAATACAAATGACATTTTTCACAGAATTAGAAGGAAAAAAAAGAACAGTCCTTAAATTCATTTGGAAGAATAAGAAACCCAGAGTAGCCAAAGTAATACTAAGCAAGTAAAGTGAGGTAAGAGGCAACATAGTACCTGATCTGAAATTATACTGCAGAGCTGTAGTAACAAAAACAGCATGGTACTGGCATCAAGATAGACATGAAGACCAATGGAACAGAATAGAAGGCACAGAGAGAAATCCACATACTTACAGCCATCTGAAACTTGACAAAGACAGCCTTTTTAACAAATGGTGCTGGGAAAACTGGATAGTCATATGTATTTAAAGAATGAATCTAGATCCCTGTCCCTCACCCCACCCGAAAGTCAAATCAAAGTAGATCGAAGACCTAGGCATTAGACCAGAACCCTTTCAACTGCTAGAAGAAAATAGTCAACACTCCATCATGTTGGTGTTGGTACTGATGTGGAGACACTTAAAACTCAATAAATAAAACCAAGAATCCACAAGTGGGATAACCCAATCAATAAATGAACAAAAGAACTAAGCAGAAACTTCTCAAAAGAAGAAACACATATGGCCAACACTCAGATTTCATCTCACTCTGATCAGAATGGCAGTTATCAAGGACAGCCATAATAATAAGTTCTGCTGAGGATTGCAGGGGGAAAGGCCACTTATACATTGTGGATGGAACTGCAGACTCATACAACCACTTGGAAAGCAGTATGAAGATTCCTCAAAGAACAGGGAATGGAACATCCAAATGACCCAGCTATCCCACTCCTTGGTATTTGTCCAAAAGAATGAAACTCAGTATACTATAGTGATACAGCCACTTCAATGTTTACAGCAGCACAATTCACAATCGCCAAATTATGGAACCAGTCCAGAAACCCATCAATGAATGAATGAGTTAAGAAAGTGTGATAGATATGCAAAATGGAGTTTTACTCAGTTATAAAGAAGAATAAAACTATGGCAGAATATTATACTGAGTTAAGTGGAGAACATCATGCTAAGTGAAATAAGCCAGGATCAGAAAATCAAGGGTCAAATGTTTTCTCTCCTATGTGGAAGCTGGAGCAGAATAAGGGAAAGAAGGAGGGGAGGACCAGATATCATAAAGATATAGGGAAGATCAGCAAAACAGATGAAATTGAGAGGGAGGGAGGAAGGATGGGAAAAGGGAGGAAATGCAGATTGATTTTTAAAATATACCACAGGGAATTTCACATTTATGTGTAAGTAGAAAGAACTAATCAAAAACAAATAAATAGACAATCAAAAGGAAGGTCAGTAGAGGAGAGGAAGAAAAGTAGGGGGAAGGAGGAGTAGAAGGAAGAGGGAAGAACATGAACTGAAAACAAATTCCATGCATGTATAATCTTGTCAGGATGCACCCCACTGCTCTGTAGAACCATGATGCTCTGATTTAAAAAGGGGAAAAAAGGTGGGGAGATAGCTCAGTTGGTAGAGTGCTTGCCTCACAAGCATAAGGCCCTGGGTTCAATCCCCAGCACCACAAAAAAAAAAAAAAAAAAAAAAAAAAAGCAAAAAAAGTAAAAAGGGAAAAAAAAAATCTATGTTAGAATCTCATGTTAAGCCAGAAGAATGTTTCTAAAGTCAGTGCCTATAATTAAAAGACTGTTTTCTCTCCTATGTGGAAGCTAGACCAAAATTAGGGAAATAAGGGGAAAGTGCTGAGTAGAGAGGAAGGCACGTGAAGGGGAGGGACAGGAAAAGATGGAACTGCAGAATACATCTGACCAAATTTTCTTATGTATATCTATAAATGTACCACAGTGAATTTCACCTTTATGTATATCCATAATGCACTAATTAAAAAAAACAAATAAATAAATAGAGGAGAGAGAAGTACTGGGAACTGAATTGGAGTGAATTATACCATGTTTCCATAATTATGTCAAGATGAATCCCAATATTTGGTTACTAAAATAAACCAGTGACAAAGAAAGAGAAGCAATGGACAACCCCTTGCCATACAGCACCAAAAACATGGAAATGTATTGCAACCAAATTATAGGAGATAAGAATGAAACACAATATATGCCTAAATGAAAACTAAATATTCCTAAAGAAAAAAAGGGATTTCCTGTCATCAAAATTGCCCCAATCACTTATGAGGATACAGTACTAGAGATTGACATTCAGTAATACATTTGTTCATGCAATCATTAACACACTGTTTATTGAGCAATTACTGTGTGCAATAACAATGCTAGGATACATTGTGGCAGAGACCAAAGGAATTCCAAATTCCCACCCTCAAATGACCTTTCTAGAGAAAGAGATAACTTTAAAAAACATAAAAATCATGAAAATTCTAGATCATAAGATGATAAGTGTAACAGGAATGAGAGGGGTAAGGGAAATATGGTGGATGGTGAGCAGGCAATAGCAACTGAAGACGGAGGTAAGGGAGGCCCCCTGGAGAAGGGAACTTGAAGGAGATGTGGATCCAGCCATGCAACCAACTGGAGGAAAGGCATTCCAGAGAGAGGCATTCCAGCCTGTATGAATGTCCTGAGAAGGAGACATGACTGGCACCTTCACAGATCCACAAGGAAACAGTGTGGCCAGAGAAGTGAGAGGCAGGGAGAGGAAAATGTGGGAGAAGAACAGAGAGGTGACAGGGGCCAGAGCCAAGAGCCATGTGGGTCTGGGCTTTTACTTAGAGAGAAATGAAAATCATGGAGGATTTTTAACAGATCTGAGTGAGACTTGTTTAAGCAGATTGCTGTCTGCAAGATGGGAGTGGGTAACCCAGAATGTCACCTTGACCTCCCTTTCTCAAGTTACTGTTAGGGTTTAGTGAACATCTTATATGAAAGTGCATCTAAACATAAGACCCATCCTCAGCCCCCAGGGATGCTCACACTGCATGGAGATCCACTAAAGAAATAGCAGAAGATGAATGGTGAACTCTCCCATCTTAGGCTAACTCCAAACACACTCTGAAATGACAGAAATAGTATTCAACACATGTATCATGGTTTAAATATGAGATGTCCCCCCAAAGCTCAGGTGAGAATGTGAGAATGGCAATGTGAGAATGTTCAGAACAGAAATGATTCAATTATGGAAGTGGTAACCTCATCAGTGGATTAATCCACTGATGTGGATTAACTGGGTGGCAAGTATAGACAGTATGGTGTGAAGACCTAGGTCACTGGGGGCATGCATTTGGGGTTTACGTTCTGTCACCGGTGAGCAGAGTTCTCTTAGCTTCCTGGTTGCCGCATCCTGAGTGGATTCCCTCTGCCATGATGTTCTGCTTCATCTCAGGTCCTGAGCTGTGGACTCAGGTGACCATGGATGGAAACTCTGAAAGTGAACCAAATTAAACTTTTCCTCCTCTAAGTTGTTCTTGTCAGGTCTTTTGGTCACGGTGACACAAAGCTGACTAAAACGTCAACCAACCTTCTTTTCTTTCTTCCTGTTTTCCTTCCTCTGTCTCCTTTCTCTCCTATTACTTGGAAGTGGGTTATGAGGGAAGATGCACAGTTGAAACTGTGTAAATTAAATGTGCCAAATATATCTCTCTGCTCTGACGAATTTCATCTCCTTACACTTGCCCAACCATGGGTAGAATGCCTGCCATAGGGCTTATTATTATTATTATTTTAATATTTAGAAGTTAGTAGGCTGTATGCTATGCTTGGTTGCTAGTGCAAAAGAAGACTTTCCCCAGCCTGTTGGCTGTCTGTGCCTCTGTCCTGTGCAGTCTTTCCTGCACTTGACAGGCCCGAAGCTTGCACAGCAGCTCCATGCATGGCCTGGTCCCCCATCTAGGGTTGCACTGTGCACTGTCTTCTCTCCCTGGCAGTCCCCACCTCTTCAGGGTGAGGCAGGAGCCCCTCCTTCCTCACCCCACCTCAGCCCACCAGGAACTGCACAGCCCCACGGGGACACACTCAGCACTGAGCACAGAGTGAACAGGAGCTGTGGAAGAGCTGAGCAGCGTGGGTTTTGTCATGATAAGCCCTGGAGGGTGCTCTAAGCATGGGATTTGGGAGCTTCTGCCCACACAGGGCTGCAGTGCTTCCCAGACTCTGTAGCTACATCCTGAAGAGGTTTTGGAAGCGGCCTGGCGAAAAGCCAGTTTGCTTGTTGATTGTCCCTGAACACAATCGCCTTTTCCCAGCTATTACTCATGGAGCAGCCGCTATTCACCATGTTTTGGGCTGAGCGCCTCACATTTGCTCCCTCATGTAATTCTCACAATAAGCCCACGATGCAGAAATTGTTATGATTGATCGTTTACACGTGTGAAAACAGTGGCTCAGAGCATTTTGGGAACTCCCAGCTAGTACAGGGAAGCTTCCTTCCCTACCCCTTCTTTACTGCTCTGGACACAGCTGACTAAACTTCTGTGTTCACTTCAAGCGTCCACTGCGCCCGCCCCCCACGTCATCACTGATTCATCTCCCATCTCCTGAAGGGCATGGAGACAGTGGCCATCTATGTCTTCTGGAACTCAGAATGGAGGAGCCAGCGCGCCCTTCTCATTTCAGGTCCGGCCTCAGCAGCTTTCATTCCTTCCTGGCCCCAGGGCGGGCTCTGGACTGAGCCTGCCTCACCAGGGAGCAGCGTGTTGCCAGGAAGGCCAACTGGGAGTCAGTCATTCATTCTGAATACATTTTGAATACAGAAAAGGGTGACGGCCAGACTCTCCCCTTGAGGCCAGCTCAACCCAGAACTAGGACTCCTGCCTCTCCCCACCCACCCACTCACAGAACTGTCATCTTCTTCCTAGTTCCTGAACTCTTGGATCCTACTCCATTGACCTTTGCTTAATTGATAAAAACAAGATTTTTTTTTCAAAAAATGTGTTTGGACAAATCAAAAACTCTCTACTTTGGAAGTAGTGTTGAGCTAGCTCTAAAGACATATCTAGGGTTCTGTTCTGTTCTTTGGTAAACTCTACAGATACATGGATGGAAGGATGGATGGATAAAAGGATGAATGGATGGATGGACAGATGGATGGAAGGATGGATGGATAAAAGGATGGATGAATGGATGGATGAATGGATGGAAGGATGGGTGGATGGACGGATGGATAGATGGATGGAAGAATGGATTTTCCTCAGTGAACAAGTATCAACATGGACAAAAGCAAAGCAAGAAACATCAAACGTATGCCTTTTGGGGGATTAAAGGAGGGTTCTGGCAAGGGTGAGTCCCAGTCTCCATAATTTTTAGAGCCCCACCATCACCATTCTGGATGAAGCACCATGTCCTTCAACTTTCCTGCATTTCCTTCTCTTGTGAGGGTATGAGGACATAGAAAGGATTGTAATTACGGTAAGACACCTTCAAGTTATCCTTTAAAAACAATTTTCTGAAAGAGTCATTTCAGTAATGATAGCTATCAGTTCAGAAATAGGAAGGACTCATTCTTTGGTATTTAATCGTGTTTCATCTTTAAATTTCAGTGAGCATTTATTTAACACACACAAAATAGCTATGGTGTGAGAGAATCTCATCTCTCTTTGGGGAAGATTTTTAAACAAAGACACATCCATCCCTTTTGAATTTTGAGGGCCTGCAGGAGCATGAATCATTGGGATAACCTCTGTGATCTGCTCCAATATTCTGGTGTTAAAGAAATAATATTGGAGAAATTTCTTACATTCCCTTAAAAAAATTTTTAAACCTTTGAAATTTACCAACATTAATTTTCTTTCAAAATTGCTGAAATTTCCCTTTAAGACTAGTAGGGAAGAACAAGGGGGAAAAAAGTCAAATCAAAAAACTCCCAACATAAACCTGGAGCAAGTTAGAGACCATTATTGCTGGTGCCTGTCGTCAGCCATAGAATCATTAACATGAAATACCTTTTGATGAATGCATTGAAAAAAGTGATTATATATTAAAGTATAAAAGTCTCTTCCCGCATCATTTAAATTACTTCACAATGCTGATTAAAATAACAGAACATTATAGCTTGCTTAGCTAAACATTATATTTCCAAATCCATTTCCAATTGTTTCCCTTCAATTTGAACAATTTTTGAGCAATTTTATTGCTATTCATACCTGCTTGATTTTTTTATTAGAAATTAAAGTACACACGTTTTTATCAATGTCATGAAGTACTGCAGTGCTTAACTCTTCTTATGCCATTCAGAACCTCCAAACCTCAGGAAGAAGAACGCTTTTTCCTCTTCTCTAGGGGCTTTCAAGTGGCTTAGAAAAAAAATCAAATCAGAAGGGACTAAGAGATCATCTGGACGATTTCTGAATTTATATAAGGGGAAACTGAGACTCACAGAGGAGAAGTGACTTCTTTAATGTCACAATAGAAATTCATGATTTTTCCACACCTTGAGTCAAGTCTCCTGGTTTCTTATCCAGGGCTCTCTTGACCCAAAGAAACTGCCCTTCTCTGAGCCCCCAAGGAAGAACAGTTTGACCAACTGGATAGGGGAATTTCTGAGGGAATTGTTCCCGTGGTTTCAAATACCTGGCCCTTGTTCATGCTCCAGTTTAGTTTGGTGGTGAAGGAAAGAATCAATTTAACAGATACCTGAACAATATTTGGAAAAAAGACATCCACACCTGTAAGATAGTACAGGAGACACTTTCTCTGGATGTCAAGATAAGCCATGGAGTAGTTCTCTGCCTTTGCTCATTACAGACTCCTTCTGTACCTCTAGAGCCACACCCAGAGTTTCACACAGGAAATGTGCTCAGGAGCTCATCTAGATGCATGAATGCATGTAAACTGGCTCCATTGTGTGGGACTCCTGGATTTCAAACAGTAGGAAAAGACTCAGGTTAATATGAGGAGGGCTGGAGTCAGTTAAGGGAGTCAACACAAGGGGTGATGGAAGGGACATCCTCTATATTATATTGCCTGTGACATACAATCAGAAACTTGTGTTTTCTTCTTGAAATCGAGAAGTTCCTCTTCTTCATCTGGTTAATCCTTACTCATCCCTGGGAACTCAGTTCAATTGTCTCAGGGTATACCTTCCTGATGCTAGACAAACGGGTCCCCTCTGCTTTAGGCTAACTTGGTGCCAGCCTGGTTAGGTGGGAAGGTAGACCAGAAGTCCACAGGGAGAACAACTATTACTACTACTACTACTACTACTAGTAGTAGTAGTAGTAGTAGTACTGCTGCTGCTGCTGCTTTTGCTGTTGGCTGGCAAAGGCTCACATCATCAGCAGAGAGACATCCAGGTCATGCCAAGGACCAGTGGCAGAGGCAGTTTGTTTGATAAGTTCAAGGTGCCACTCTCCAAAGCAGAAGATTTTGGTAGAAAAATAGAGTCTCTGAACCTCTCCTTTTCTCTGCACCTTAGGCTGTTTCTTGAGTCCCAGCAAGGCCTAGAACACACCCCAGGAGATTCTAGGGGTTAACTCCTCAAGCAGGAACACAGGGAAGTTTCAATAGTATATAATTTGTTAGGAGACTAGATCTAAGCAATGAGTGAGAAGGTTCCATTAAGAACTACAGAACTCCCAAAACTCTCCTCAACTCAGGCGACCACAAACATTTTCTTCTATGAGAAAGATCAACAAGTTACAGATACATAATTTGAAAGCAAACAACCTTAAGTAATGTGCCATTCTAGTTAGGCCTAAATTCACATTTAAAAATATTATTCAACTAATTAAAACAGAATTAAATGAATACAATGTTAACTGTGTCTACTGTTTAGCATAAAAAGTTGTTAAATATATCATACTCTGCGTTCCTAACTGGCGGCAGATTTTAGCAATGTTTAATTGTAAGAAATAGCCATGTACTACTTAATTGCATAACTAGGTGGAACATAAAAATCACAATTACATGAATTATATTAAGTAAAATATGTTAAAATAGTTTGTTTTTCGATGGTGGAATTTTATGGACACTATAATGAAACAGAAGTACATTTTTAATTACCTAATTATTGCTATTTTCAAAGTCCATTTACACCATAATTGTTCCTGTTTTCATAGTCCAAAGAGTCCTTGACAGAGGGACTCAGTAGGATCTAAAACAAGGATTCATTCTTCAGACAACTCCTGCTCATGGGTCCTCTCCTATCTTTAAAAATCTATCTCAGCAGTATTCATCTTGTGTTCAGTAGGTGATTGTGTGTACGAAATTGCTGGGTATAATAGAGGGATAGAGAGATGAGGGAATCAGAATTATTTTTTCAGCCCTCAGGCAACTTACAGTCTAATGACAGAGATGAGACCTATTGTAACAAGAGAAGACTAAAATCATGTTCAGGGACTGGAGTCACACCAGCTCACCTTGAACTCCGCACATGGAAGGATGCATGTGGGTTGCTGGGCTGGGGGAGCAGGCAGGATGGTACCAGCTGAGGGCAGATGCAGAAGTGAGGAAAGGCATCCCCAGCTCCTGCTGGAACCTGCTGAGCAAGGATCCAGAGGAAGGAGAGGCAGGTGGCATGAAGTTCTGGGGAGCAGACACCCACGGGGACTTGGGAGGAAATTGGGTGTCAGGCACAGCCAGGTGAGCCAGATCTGGGAGCCGGAAGGCCAATGACAGCAGAGAACAGAGGAGGTGTGAAGCTTTGCTCAGCCACTGGAGTGAGCAGAAGCTGTGGGGTGAAAGCAGCAACCGAGAACCTGGGCTCCCAGCAGACGGGGCTAGTGCCAAAACTAGACCAGGGGAAGATCTAAGTGAAAAAACACATGCTGGTTCTAGACTGAGGATTTTTAAAGTTGTGGGAAGATGTAAATGGGGATGGTGGATACTCGGTGCGAGTCCTCTCAACAGATGAGTTTTAAGACTGGTTTCCCCCTCTTTTTAATCTTGAAAAAGCTATCAAGCTTCTGTGTGTGTGTGTGTGTGTGTGTGTGTGTGTGTGTGTGTTTTCTTGTTTGGAGGAGGCAAAACTGCAGAGAGGAGAGGAAAACTTTGAGAAGAAGCCATGAAATACTAGGGTGGCTCCTCACCACAGGTACTGAGGTAGCATGGTCTTTAAGAAAGCAATGCGCTCTGCATTTTACGTCATCAGGGAAATGCAGATTAAAATGGCAGTAAGCTGCCTGGCACAGTGCCTCACGCCTGTAATCCCAGCGGCTCTGGAGGCTGAGGTGGGAGGATTGCAAGTTCAAAGCCAGACTCAGCGACTTAGTGAGGCCCTAAGCAACTCAGCTCTAAATAAAATATAAAAAAAGAGCTGGGGGTGTTGCTCAGTGGTTAAGCACCCCTGGGTTTAATCCCCAGTAACAGAAAAAAAAAATTGCAATGAGTCATTACTATGCATCTATGAGAATGACCAAAATCCAGAACATGGACAGCCCCAAATCCCAGTGAGGGTGTGGAACAAGAAGAACACTCATTCATTGCTGTTGGGAATGCAAAATGAACTGTCCACCCACTTTGGAAGAGAGTTTGGTGTTTTCTTATAAAACTGAGCTTACACTCACCATACCACCCTGATATCAGGACCCTTGGTATTTTCCCAAAGGAGCTGAAAACAGATATTATCACAAAAACCTGCACTAGGATGCCTATATCAGCTTTCCTCCTAATTGCCAATGCTTGAAAGCAGCGAAGACGTCCCTCAGTAGGTCAATGGATAAATAAACTTCGGTACATAGAGACAACAAAATATTAGCTAGGGCTAAAATGAAATAAGGTATCAAACCATTAAAAAGAAAGTGAAGTCCATATTACTAGGTGAAAGGAGCCTATCTGGAAAGTATGATTCCAACTACACATGAGCTTCCAGGAAGGGTGAAGCTATGGAGACAGTAGTACAAAGATCAGTGGTTGCCAGAAACTGGGGGGGAATGAGAGATGAGCAGGCAGAGCCGTAGGATTTTGTGCTGTGTAACAGTGTCATGGTGGTGCATGTCATTACACATTTGTCCAAACTGATAGAATGCACAACACCAAGAGTGAGCCCTGATGTAGACTGTGTTCTCAGGGTGATAATGATGTGTCATCAATTCTAAGAACTGCGTCACCCATGGGAGATACTCAGAGTGGAGAAGCTGTGCACACCTGGGGACAGGAGCAATGGGGAATCTCTGTAACTTCTCAATTTTCTCTGAACTGAAAACTCACCTAAAAGCTCACTATTTAAAAACGCAGGACAGAGGACCAAGCAAATTACATCTTTTTTTTTTTTAATTGGTTCTTTTTAGTTACACATGAATGACAGTTGAATCTGTTTTGACATAATAATAAAAGCATGGGGTATATCATGTTCTAGTTCAGACCGCAAGAACTTTCCTTCCTCTTCCCTCTCCCCACGGCCAACTCCCTTCCCTCTGTTGATCTTTCTGCCATTTACCCACAGTTTAAATTAATTTCTTGTGGATGTACTCAATGGTGAGATTCACTGTGGTGTTCTCTTGTATGTAGATAGGAAAGTTATGTCAGACTGATTCCATTGACTTTCCTTTTCCCATTTCCCCTCCCTTCCCTTCAATCCCCATTGTCTACTCCTCTGAATTTCTATTCCCACTCCTCCTTACTGTGGGTTAGCTTTCACATGTCAGTGAAAACATTCAACTTTTGGTTTTGGTGACCAGCTTATTTTACTGAGCATGATAGTCTCCAGATCTATCCATTTACTGGAAGTTGTTGTAAAGTCATTCTTCTTTATGGCTGAGTAATACTCCATTGTGTACATATAAACCATGTTTTCTTTATCCATTCATCTGTTGAAGGACATCTAAGTTGCCTCCAATTGCTTAGCTGTTGTGAATTTTGCTGCTATAAACCTTGATGTGGCTGTGTTACTATAGCATGCTGATTTTAAATACTTTGGTTATAACCAGGAAGTGAAATAACTGGGTTGTATGGTGGTTCCATTCCTAGTTTTTTTCAGGAATCTCCATACTGCTTTCCAGAGAGGTCGCACCAGTTTGCAGTGCCACCAGCAAGGTATGAGCGTATCCTTTTCCCCACATCCTTGCCAACATTTATTGTTACTTGTATTTTTGATAATTGCCATTCTGATGGGAGTGAGATGAAATCTCATATGTAGTAAAATGAAATTTAACCCTTATCTCTCACCCTGCACAAAACTCAACTCAAAGTGGATCAAAGACCTAGGAGTGAGACTGAAACCCAACAACTGCCAGAAGAAAATGTAGGCCCACACTCCAACATCAACACACTGGCATGGGAACTGACTTCCCTAGCAAGACTCCTGAAGTGCAAGAAGTAAAATCAATAAATGGGATGGCATCAAATTAAAAATCTTCATAGCAAAGAAAACAATCAAGAGCATGAAAAGAGAAGTTACAGAATGAGAGGAAATCTTTGTCACTTGTACCTCAGATAGGACATTAATACACAGGATAGATGAAGTACTCAAAAAACTTAACACACACACAAAAAAACAAATAACTCGATTCAAAATAGGCAAAGGAATTGAACAGGCACTTCACAGAAGAAGAAACACAAATGGTCAGCAAATTGCCTTAAAAGAAGGGGTGTATGGTCACAGAGCTCACAGCCTGAGCTCTCTCCCCCTTCAGTAGCTCCCTCTCTGCTCCTGGAGTTTAAATACCTTCCCTTGAGTGTTTGAGAAAAGTCTTTGAATTGTAGTCAACTTTTTAGAGATTTTAATTTTTATTTTATTTTTACTTCTTCACCCTGTTGTTCCCTTTTGTGCCTGGAATGGTTAACGTGCATCGAGTATCACTGTTCCATCAACACAGCAGAGCCAGGAGCCGGGACACCAGCCCTCTTTATCTTCATGGGGTTGGACAAACCACGGTGAGTTTTGGAAGGTCTGGTTGGTTGTTCCAAATCTTTTGAAAGCTCTCTGAGTGCCTTCCCTCACTCATATCACCAGGTATGTCTTCCTATTAGGAAGATGGGTCTGAGCCACAGGGAGCCACTGTATTGAGGCTGATCACTGAAATCTCAGCTGATGTGACTTCAGAGCTGGGAGGCTGCAGGGGTCTAAACAGCTGTGGGGACACCAGCCCAGAGAAGCTCCCTTGTGGATGGGTGACAAGAAGAGGTGACTCTGCCTGGGGCTGGGGTCCTTTTCTCAGGTTGTGAGCTAAATGGAAGTGTCAGGGCAGAAGAAGGAGGATGGTACAGAGTGTGCCATGGAACAGAGACGTGAATGATCCTTGAGCTGTTTCCAGCCGAGGACAGGAAAGCAACCTTGGGTTCACTGGTGGATGAGCCATCTCCCTTCAGTTGTGTGATTCTTTTCGCTCTAACATCCCGGCCATAAGGAGATGTGTGTCCCAAAGTCACATCTTTATTTCCTGCTCACAAGCCAGGCATTACAGGTCATCAGAAACCATCCCCCATTGCAGAGATTGAACGGAGCATGGGGGAATGACATTTTCTAAAGAGATGGCAAGTACCCAAACATTGGTATGGAGATATAAAAATTCATTGGGTTGTCTAGGATTTCCAACATGGCTCTTCAAAGTGTTTCCTAAATACAAGTCATTTGCATACCACATTCCGAATTTTCAATGTATCTATGTCATATCACTGTTATTAGGTACTGATACTTTTGTCATTAATGTGGGTCAGGTTTTAGTTAAATTTTCTTATAAGGGAAATTTGCTATCATTAAATGGGAGATCAGGATCATCCACCACCAATGGTGTGCCATCAAAAGAATTCCATGAAAACATAGCTGTTAAATTTTTAGAAGTATCTGTCCATACAGACCCTAAAATAATTTTATCCAACATCAATGGTATAAGTATATGCAAGAAATATCCAAAATAGAATTAAAATGTGAACTTTAAAATTTAAAACTCTCAAGATTGTGGGTTAATCACAAAACGAAAGGATATTTTTTACATGAGTAGAAATCTTTATGGATAAGGCTTTAATATCTTTCTCTCCTTTCTATGTGTATTCTAAAATAAAATATATCAATGTTTTGTGTAAAAAAAAAACTATGTAAGCAGAATATTCATGATGGGCTCGGCTCAATGGATGATCCTGAAGGCAGCTTAGAATCAAACATGCTTTATATATATCATGCTTTATACATTTATACATTTGCATATCTGGGATGTTGTCACCTGGAATCAGTAATTGAAATTTAACTCAAATATCAGTCTATGACTTTTCAAAATCACCTAAACATCCTCATTAGTACAAGTAATTATATCATTAGGTTGAGTTAATATTTTTGTGATTAACTAATTAATTATATTTGAGAGTTTAAGCACATATTGTGACACTTGGAAGGTGCTAAATTCTCGAACTTGAGATCCATCAATCAGTAGTCATGGATCGTCTCAGGGAAACTACCACACACGTAGACATATGTCTCCCCGGCCCACAAAAGACCTCAAACAATTGTCATGAATTTCTTTTAATTTACATAACCTACAGTTAAGGTGGTTATTTTGAGTTTTGTAAATCTCTAATAATTTCAAAGAAAAATCAAGAAATCTCAAAGACCAATTGTCAATGCAATTTGTTATCCTCAAATCATCCTCAAACATTTTAAATTATCAGAAGCCAGGCACTGTGGCTTCTGCATGTAGCCCCGGCTACTTGGGAGACTGAGGCAGAAAGATCCCTTGAACCCAGCAGTTTGAGGCCAGCCTGGGCAACAGAGGGAAACCCCTATCTCAAAAAACAAAACCAACCTTTAAATTACTCACTCTGCCAGAATATTCAAGAAATTTTTATGAGTTTAGGGAGGCATTCAGCACAGGACCACCTCTGCATGTGTGGCTGGGGTTAAGAGGCAAAGAAAGAAAATGCAGAGTGTTCTAGGCAGAGGAACAGCAAAGGCAGGGGCCAGAAGTGGAACTGTGAGCTATCTTTAAGGAACAGAAAGGAATCCAGTAAGGCTGCAGCATGGTGAGCAGTGAAGCCAGGAAGAGACGGCTCAGACAGGAGCCTAGGAGATGGGTGGGGCCGGAGGCAGAGGGAGCCAGATCCCACCCTGGGAACAATCATTTATTTCAAGTGCAATGCCAATCATGAAGAGATTTTAAGAACAAGAGCATCATGATCTAACTTGCCTTTTGATAAACAAAACCTTATTTTTTTAGAACAGTTTTAGATTCAAAGAAAAACAAAGCAGAAGATACAGAAAGTTCCTATATACGCTCCAGCTCCCAAGCCTGCACACCTCACCCATGATCCACAGCCCCCAGCAGAGTGTGCACTTGTTACAAAACCCAACACGTCACTATCGCCAAAGTCCATAGTTCACTGTTGGTGGTGTCATTCTATGGGTTTAGCTAAATGAAGAATGACACACATCCACCACTGGTATCCTGTGAAGAAATGTCACTGGTCTGAAAATACTTCATGTTCTGCCTATTTGTCTCTCCTTTTCCCCTAAACCCTGGCAAACGCTGATCTCCTTACTGTCTCCATAGTTTTGCCTTTTCCAGAATGTCATATAGTTAGAATCATAGGATATATATATCAAGTAAAGTATGAACTCCTCAGGGATAACAGGAGGAAATCTAGATGACTTTTTAGATCCAATACCAAAGATATGATCCATAAGAGAAAGAATTGATAAGTCGAACATCATTAAAGTTTAAACTTTCTGCTCTACAAAGACACTTGTCAAGAGAATGAAAAGATAAGTCACAGACTGGGAGAAAATATTTGCAATTATATATCTAATAAAAGACAATCATCTAAAATATATGAAGATCTCTAAAAACTCAACAAGAGAGCAAACAATTTGACTAAAAAAATGGGCCAAAGACCTTAATAGACATCTCACTACAAAGACATGTAAATGGAAAATAAACTTCTGAAAAGATGTTCCACGTTCAATATCATCAGAGAAATGTAAATTAAAATGGCAATGACTTATCACTATACCCCTCTCTGGATGGCCTGTATCCCAAACACTAACACCACCAACCTTTGGTGAGGATGTGGAGAAACAGGAGCTCCTTGCTAGTGGGAATTCAACATGGTCCAGCCACGTTGGAAGACAGTTTGGTGGTTTCTTACAAAACTGAACATATTCATACATACTATCTAGCAGTCATACTCCTTGGCATTTACCCTAAGGAGTCAAAAACTTATATTTGCATAAAAACCTGGACACAGATGTTTATCAGTAACTTTAGTTCCAATTGCCAAAACTTGGTAGCAATCAAGATGTCCTTCAGTGGGTGGATAGATGAACTGTGGTATATCCAGACAATGGAATATTACTTGGGGATAAAAATAAATGAACTACCAAGTAATAAAAAGGCATGGAAAAAACTTACATGCATATTACTAAGTGACAAAAGCCCCTCTGAGAGGGAATACGTACTGTATGGTTCTAATTTACCTTTGAAGCATGCTCTGATAGTGTTTTATAATGTTTCATGGTCCATTGGGAATTTCAGTCCCCATTGCTGGAGATTTGGGCACCATGATCTGGCAGAATTGCTAATTTTTCTCTTAATTGTAATCATCACCACACTGAAGATGTCCAAGCTCCTTAATTGTAAAAGAGGGATCTGTAGAAGCAGGTTTATGCCAGGGCTGCCCCAGAGGAACCAGAGGAGCCAATTTTCAGGCTCCAAAGATGTAAGTAAAATTCGTCAAAGCTGACAGTAAGGACTTCATCCTTTCTGCTGTACTTACAGAATCGTTTACGTATTGGACCCCAGAAATTCATTCATTCTCTGCTCATGGATAAGACACTTTTCCACATGGGACTTCCATAGTCTACGGGGAGAGAAGTGAACTAAAAGATTAGTGTCTTGACCTATGACCACTGCATCAGAGAAGGGCTCACCAGTGAATAATAATGTCCCAAATCTAAAAAACTCAACACAACAGAACTCTTAACGAGTTCAGTGAGTGGTAAGGATGGCGGTGGGGGCTACTTCATACATCACTCAGGAACTTAACCTCTCTCCTCATTGGGAGAATGAAACTTCCACACTGATGGAAATGTTCTATACTTCTGTCCAGTATGGTAGCCACTAAGGACACATGGGTATGGAGCTCATGGCTCATGTGACTGTGGAACTGAATTTATAGTTTACTTCTTTTTTAAAGAAGAAAAGCATTGGGGGTCCCTTATTGTTTTTTTTTTTTCAAGATTTATCTTATAGTATTTAAATATAGTTAAATCAATAAAGACAGTGATATTAGCGTATGAATAGTCTAAGGGGTCAATGGAACAGAATAAAGAAGAGAAAGATAGAGAGACAGTTAGCGGGTCATTGAAAAGGGTGCTCATGCCAAGATACACTGCTAGTGCAGGAGATAGTCTTCTCAACAAATGGTAGTAGAACGACTGGACACATGAATGAAATTAAAAAAATGGAGAAACAGATTTTAGAGAGACAGTGGAAATGTCATGTTTATATGTTATGTTTGTAAAACAGATTACTGAAGTTTAAAGCAATAGGTACAACTTTAGAAGGCAGGAATTGAGGCCCGAAAGATCAAATAAAAAACACATCACTACCCTATGTACATGTATGCTTACACAAATGGTATGAATTTACATCATGCACAACCATAAACACAAATGATGTACCCCATTTGTGTACAATGAATCAAAATGCAGTCTGAAGAAAAAAATAAAAAATAAATAAATAAAATTGAAAAAAAATTTTAAAAGACCATTATTATGTAGAAAGGTCATACTAAAAGTGAGATTCAAACCCAGTTATCTGAAACCCAAAAGTTGCCCAAGATGGTACAGGATCCTCAGTAGTGGAAGGATGGAAAGATGGCTAGTGATGAATGACAGATCCCATGTCAGGCTGGAAACTGAGTTCTCTCACTGCTATTCTGTCTGTAACTCTCTATGTATATATATTTATGTCCTCTCTAAGTTCAATTTCATGTTTTACTTTGATTTTATTGTTTTGGGGGACAATTTTTATTTAATTTAAATTAAGTTGAATTTAAATAGCCACTTGTGACTAGTGGCTAGAACCTTAGCATCTTCTCTATTCAACTGGCAGATAAGGAAAAAGAGTGATCATGGGGAAAGTGTCCTAAAGAGCCTCATTTCACTTCCTTTGTCTTTCCATTGGCTAAAACCGAATCACATGATCACACCTACTTGCAAAGGAGGCTGGGATATGTAATCTAGCTGTGTGCCCAGAAAGATGAGGGAAAGGATTTAGGTGAGCACGTGGCAGTGTCTGTTTCCAGGAGTGAAAGTTCAGTGAAGGCAACTACAGAAAACAACAGGAAATCCACCAAAATAAGTTACAGAAGAGCAGCACAGAAGCTAAACTAGTTTGCGTGCCTAATTGCAAAAGTTTATTATTTCTAGTAGTAACAAAATTAAGATTAGAGAGATGTATGCTCAGGCATGTATATTCATTCCATATTTCTCACATACCTACCCACTATCAGTTATGACGCCTGGAACAGGGGATGCAAAGATGGATCAGGCCCCCTTCTCCATAGATAATTTTAATTTAATGTGGCAGGTGTAGTCTTAGAGATAAGGATAAGATGCAGTGGAAACACAGGAAAAGGACACTGAATTCTTCCAGGAGCAGGTCAAGGATGGATTTAGGCACAGGTTTCTAACGTGTGTGTGTGTGTGTGCGTGCGTGCAATAAACACATACCCTGAGTAGCACATTTTTGAGACACAGGCATGTCAAGGAATGGGTGATAAATGTTTTCAAACAAAAATTAACAAGGAACAGATGTCATAACTGCAACATGAATGTAGAGTTCTTATGTTAAACTGGTTGCTGACCTAAATCCCCTCAAGGGCTCAACCATGTGTACGAGTTCATAGACACTTAGACACAACTCACATTCCCTCTGCAGAATCACCATGATTTCATCCTGAGCTTAGCTGAATACACTGAATAGAAACCCAGGTACCTCCTCTGATCTCCCTTGAAACTACTTTTCATCTTCCTTTTCTTACTGTTATTTCTTTCTTCTTTATTCATAGTGAGTTATTTACACGTCTACTCCTTTACACAAAACCAGGTGGCTGTCTTTTGGCTTCAATGTCCATGACTTTATTATCTTGGCATTGACGTGGTACTTGACCCATTATCTATGGTGGACTTCTTTGTATCTTGACCCTCTCACACACAGAGTCCTTTCATTTTATTTCCAGTAATGACATCCTGATTTCCTTGTGAAGGATTTACCTCTCCCTCTATCCCAGCTCTTGGCAAGACTGTAAGCTGAAGTGCCAAAAACGGAGCTCTTGATACAAGTCAGGGAAATCAGCCTCTCTCTCCTCCATGACCTCACAACTGGGATACAAAGATGTGAGGTCAGAAGTGGCTGGAACACAGCTCCCAAAATAGATGGAGCTCATGCATCCCTGACAGTGCATGTGGTTGACTTTGGACCCTGGACATACCTTGATTCTACTGTATTTTTAGTCAGGGTCTTCAACTTCCCCATCAATTATTCCAGCCTCTGTGAGATTTCCCACAAATTTTCTTCTTCTATAGCTAAGCTTTAGGAATTCCAATTTATAGAATGTACATCTGTAAGCACATATGGAACATGTTACTAATGAACGTCACATAAGACCAAATGCAAAATCCTTCTTTATGGGCTTGTATAATCTGTTTTACATGAAAGCAAAATGAAACACATCCAGTGTACATTGGAGTCACAGTGGGAATGGACTTAGCCAAAAGCATCTCACCAGATGTTATTTTCAATATTTGGAGATATTTTCATCTTGACTCTTGAGATAAAAAAAGACAAGTAGGAGTGAAACTTGGTACATACCCCATAACCTTCCTAGATTTGGGGAAACTTTCAAAACCTTTGGAGTAATGTCCGGGTTCTCACCTTTCTACTCCTCGATGCTAATCAGAAGTAGCTACCTTGCTATCAGGATTATTTTAACACTAAAAGTTTTCCCCTGTTGACTGGAGCTATGGCAGAAGTTGGGGGAAGATTGATCCTTTTCTAAAACTTCTGCAGAGATCAGCCTAGGGACTTCTTTCAGAGGAGGTACTCAGGAAATATTAGCTGAATTGAATGTAGTTGATTTGAATTATTGAATCCAGGTAAGTGGCTTTGGTAAGTCCATTAGCTTTGCCCTGGGAATCTCGGCTCCTGTCCTATTCCATTTCTAT
The DNA here is from genome assembly GCF_902686445.1 of Sciurus carolinensis. Taxonomy (NCBI): domain Eukaryota; kingdom Metazoa; phylum Chordata; class Mammalia; order Rodentia; family Sciuridae; genus Sciurus; species Sciurus carolinensis. The sequence continues at coordinate 39,659,878 of NC_062228.1, forward strand.
TTGGCCAGATTAATGTGACAGAGAGTGATTCGGTAGTCTCCCTTACTCACTTCAGAGGGCTGGAAATGAGATGTGAAAATGACAGCAAGGAGACATGTCAATAATACTCATGTGGGGTCAGGGCAGGAGAATCTCCTGCTGTCTGCCCAACCTTCACAAGAGCAAAGCCGTCAAGGCCACTTCCGTAGATCTCACAAGAATCACTCGACTAAAGATGACCACGATGCTCTGAAGGCCGGCTTCTGGGATTTCCATTGAGAGGTATTAGAAATTCAATGCCCCTGTCACCTTCCTGGAAGGACCACTCCCCTGGGACATCTGAGCCTGCAGATTGGTCCTCTGTCCATCTCACAAAGCCAAATTTGTCACTGGTATATACTTAAAAATTAGGGTCAACTAATAAAATAATAGTCCTTGAAGGTTTATCAACTCATAAAATATTAAGCCTTGAAGGTTTATTTGGCACTGAATGACCCTCAGATGCACATCTTCTCCCAGGTAGGTCCCTGATGATGAACTCTAATTTGAATTTTTATAAGGTGTGTGTGTGTGTGTGGTGTCTACAAGAAAGAGAAAGAAAATTAAATACATAATGTACATCTGAAAAGCCACCAAGACAAGAAAAAAAGTAGGTATATATTTAGCTGACTGTTCTGTGGAGTTTTTTTTTTTTTTCTTCTTCTTCTTCTTTTTGAAAAACTCCAGTGCAAGTGTTCAAGCCAAGTAGGAGCCTTTCACTCTGGTTATTTATTTATTTTCTCTCTCCTTTGGAAAGCGATGCACATGTATTATGAAAAGCAAATATTATACTCTTTATTGTCAAACAAAGTTTATAAGGTTCATGTGTCAATGATGAGGCCAAGGACCTCACACAGAAAGTTTCCTGTCCTGGAAGAATTTCTCATGAAATATAAAATATGGGAAATGAGGAGAGCCCTTACTGCCAGAAAATAGAATCAGCTCCCTCCTGATGGCACCCATGGGGTTGGATGAGCTCAGGGCTTGACTGTCCTAGTTTGTGAAGGCGGGGGACCTCTGCTCTGTAGGCAAGTGTGGGGGCCTCCTCCAGGGGGAAGGACCACAGTGGAAGTTGAAGGGTATTTACTTAGAGGAGACTGCTTGTGTCCAACTCCATACAATTCTGACATCCAGATGCATGAGGCAACTGGCCTTTGGGGACATGGGAAGTGGAAGCAAGGTGATGACAAATGAAAGGCATTCTTTGGCCTTGGAGCATGCAGGCATGGAATCCGGTAGGAGTACAGTTACTATTTACAGGAAACTGGCACAGAGTTATAACTTTTCCTAGACAGGTTGGTGCCATTGTGTTCCGGCACCATGAAAAGCATTAAATAAGGCTTAGCATTTGTCTAAACCATGCTGTATGTGCTATACTTTCTGATATGTATTGCTTTCTCTGACTGGGATTTTCACTAAAGGCTCTCCCTGGGGAGTAGAGAGCAGGAGTTATAGTCAACCATGGTTAATTTGCGCTTTGTGCTTTGTTTATCCAAACCATATGTCTAGATGGTTGTAATTCTGTGTCATTGGCTGTGTAATGCTCTCTGTGCTAAGAGATCTGTAAATAGCAACAGCTCGATGCATAATCACGTTGGCATTCTGAAGGGGGTAAGAGGGAAATTTCCAGTGACGTTTGTTGTAGAGACAACCATTCCATGGATGTCTCCATCCATGTCCTTCAATCTGCAATCCCTTGAGCTTTGGTCAAGCAAGTCCCTGTGAACAGGATGGATCCTCTGAGGAGCCATACATGGTGGGTCAATGCTACCTCTGATGCTGTTTTCCTAGCTTTAGAGCTGATGGACTTTCCAGATATTGAGGCAGGTGATTGTTAAATACTAGCACCAATGAATATTTCACGTACTGAAGAGAGATCTGGCTACTTTTGTGTTGAAAAAAGTTAAAAACAAAAAACAATGTGAGTCCACCTTGATAGTCTTTTATACCTTTGTTATTTGAAAATTTTACTTAATTTGTCAACTGTCAATCAAGAAAAGTCATTGTGTCCAAGAGCTGAAAGTGATGAAGTCCAACATGAGTTTCTTAAATAGCAAACTACCCGCTGTGATGAAGACACAAAAGTTTCTGTTTCCATGCAAAGGTGCGATGCTGTTACGGAGCATCCAGGATCAGTTTTTGACCTGCAGTGTGCTGGTTGGAGACTTCTAGAAAAGGTGAGGCTGGGTCCATGAGTTATAGCAAATTCTACCTCACCCTATCACCTTCAACTTCCTGAAAGTATAAAGAGGGTTTTAAAACATGTTACTGTCTCAGGCAAATGCTATCATTCTTGAGGAATGAGACCACCTTATCTCAGGTACCCCTGGAGCTCAAGCATTGGAGAATCCTGAATCAGATCCATAGCCACCCTGCCTCAGAGTCACCCTCAGATATGGGGATGGTCAATGCGCCAACCTCTTTGGGGTTTTGGAGAAGGATGAAAGTAGTCTGTGACCAGCCCCATGGAAAGGAGCCGAATGTACTTCCCCCACCTATGCCAGAGATATGACCATTCCTCAGTCATTCTCATCAGAAAAGACTTCCAAATGCTTCTCTCATCATGTCATTGCTGGACACATCCTATCACGCTGCCCAGCAGTCACAGTACAATTCTCTCACCTCATGTCACAGTGATGACTTCAACTCCCCTTCCAGCCTTCGACTCCCAGTCTTGGCAAATGCCTTATGTTGCACTTTGTGGAGGAATAAGTAGCCATCATCCTCCCTTACTTTCCTCCTGTCACAAGGATGAAGCTGGTCCTCCTCCTCCCCAAGGACTCTCTCCCCTCCTGCCTTCTCAGAGCTTCCTTCAACAGTGAATGATTCTCTTTATTAAAATTGTTACCACTATCCCATTCTTTAATCTATTTTATTCTCAAATATTCTCCTCCTGCTGTTGCCTTATCTCCTTACAGTCTTCCTCAATTTGGCTTTAGAAAGGTATGCCCACATGCTGTCCCCTTTCCTCACCTCCTTTTAACCTTCAACCCATCATGGCTTGCATGTTGAGTGTTCCCCACACTCACGTGTTAGTCTTGGTCCCCACAGTGACAGTATTGGGAGGTGCTGTGGACCTTTAAGAAGTGGAGCCTAGTTGGGAGGTACTCAGTTCACTGGGGACATGCCCTCAGAAGGGATTGTGGGAATTCCATCTCTTCGTTCTGGTTGGAGAGATGACATTTGCTCTTACACTCACTACCTCTGTAAGGTGCCATTGTATGCCACCCTCATCAGAAGTCAAATCCATGGGGTCACCCAATCTTGGTCCTTGACCTCTAAAACTGTGATCTAAATAAATTTCTCTTTACTTCATAAGGAGCTTGTGTCTATTTCATTATAGTAATGCAAAGCTAACAAATATAAACCCCCTTCTTTTATCATCACAACAGAATTGCTCCTACCAACACCTCTGAACCTTCTGTCCCCCTGAGCCTTCTCATGTGAGTATTGATCACTAGTAAACATCTCTGCTCAGATCCCTGGAGGTAAGAGGACCCTGTGGCTTTATTCACTCAGGGTTGTCTCTATTTACATTTATTGTCCTGGTACAAATATTCACAGAGCCTATTTCATTCTCAAAGTCATCTTGTCCAGGGAATTTTAAAGTCAAACATGGGCAAATGGTTGTCACCCGTGGTTTGTCTAATATCTTCCTTCCTTTCTCCTTTCCTCCCTCCCTCCATCCTTTGCTTCCTTCTTTTTTTACCTCCTTTCCTTCCTTCCTCTCTTTCCATCTTTATCTCTGCTGTAGTTGTGGGAAACTAGCACTTGCAGATACATATTCAATGTGGTTTAGTCATATGATGGCTCACCCAGAACTGGATTAGTATAAAGAGGGTATTCAGTCAAAAGTGGATCAATAACATTTGTATCCAACAATTTTTCTGGTGCTATTTAAAGAAGAAAAATTTTTTTTTTTTTTTACTGGGACTGTTGAGCTGGTACAATATAAGTTGAGGTGGTTGGACCAACTTTGCCATGATATTTATGGAGAGTTAACTAGAAGATGAAGGCAACAGAGAGAAAGCCGAGTTTACAGGGGAAAGATGGGGAATGGAGTGAGGGAAGAAGGAGGCAGAGGCACCTGAAGCTGAGTTGAGTACCTGGGTCTGGAAGTCAGTCCTACCTCTGGACTTTCCATTACATACACCAAAATTCTTCCTTCTTACTTGGGAGAACTGGAGGTAGGGTTTCTATCACTTAATGTCAAGAGAGCCTGGATCCACACGAACATGTCTTAAATTCAACTCTGAGGAGTCCTATCCCAGTTGCCCCCAGAGCTACTTCTACTCCACCTTCAAATCTCAGCAATCTTCTAGTTTCTTTTGTCATACCTCCCTTTCTCTAATGCCATCACTAAATCTTACTCATTCCATCACCAACATGTATCCAGATTCTGCTACTTCCCTCCATCAGCACAGTTCTCCAGCAAGTCCATAAAAGCATGGTCTTTCACTTGGACAACTTGACAAACCCCTAACTGGTCCCCTGCAAATCTCACACCCTACAACATTTTCCATGTAACATCTACAGCCACCTTCTTAAATTGCAAACACACTCATGCGCACATGACCCTACTTCCACTGGAGAGTTGGAAGGACAATAGAGGGAGTCCAGCAATGCCCAGCAAATAAGTAAGCATTATTGGAGCTCTCATGAATCCTGAAGGCACTGATGAATTCTATTAGAGACAGTATGAGTATGGCTTCCCAAAACAGGTGAGTTTTATTCCTCTTGTTATTTGCTTTATTTTGTTTTGATCAGAAGCTGAGGGTCAGACTTTCTTCCTTTAGTTGAGATATTTGAACCCTGGAGATTACTAGCTCTTTCCATAGGCAGAATGCAGACAGCAGTGTTCATTTAAATGAAGATGTTTACTCATCCTATCAATACACTAAGAGAGGCCTGCATAGTCATCTCACATAAAACAGTGACTACAGGGTCATCTGTAGACTTCAGTGCTTGACATCTCCTGAAGTTCTTTCCTAGAAGCATGTGCTCTCCAAAACAAGGGCACAAACAGCCTTGCTTAATCTCAGATCCTAACGAATCCTCTTCCCACAAAAAGATCTTGGGATTCCAAATTTGGTATTGGAATTGGGTCAAGTGACTTTAGTCCTTCTTGATTGGGAAGCTGTCTAGACTCAGTGGTTTTTGGAAGGGAGTAGAAAAAACAGTGTTACTGAAGTAGATTCAGGAAAGGTAAATTCAGAGTGGACACATGACATGCATGTTCTTGGAAGAGGAGACTAAAAATTGTCAGGGTGTCAATTCACCCCGCTTCTATGAATCTATTGGAATTACAGTCCAATATTTCCTTTGAAATTAACAAAATGAGTATAAATGTTATGTAAAGAATTAATGACACAAGTAAAGCTTGAGCAAACAAAAAGATTAGAAACATTTTCACAAAGACATCTAAACTAGACTCTAAAACTACAATAATTAAAATAGAGTGGTACTGGACTAGGGCTGGGCAGGTAGGAAGAACACAGAGGAAGTTAGTCAGGGTAGGAGGGTATTTGAAATCTCTAGGGGAAATGGTGAGTGGCAAATTATGCATTATTATTAGTGAAATCATTCATATCACATCCTACAGTAAATTTCATGTTAATCAAAAGTTTATAAATACCTATACAAAAGAACTCCAAGTAAATGTAGGAACATGATTATCTGATCCGATGCTGGAAAAATCTTTTAAGTCATATATTACAGTAAACTAAAATGTTACATAAAATGGACCACAGGGAAATTCAAATCTTCTGCCATAGCAACATCTAAGGGCAAATGACAGAAAAACAAAAAGGTAAGATATGTAACCAAAGGGTTTATATTTTTAATGCTCTGAAATGTCAATGTGGACAAACAAGACCATTAGGAAATTCACAAAAGAGGTACTAACGGCAAAAAATATGAAAAGTGTTTAACTTTACAAGCTGTCAAAGATGTGCAAACTGAAACAATAGTGAAACACGATTTTTCAGCTGTTACATTGACAGTTTCAAAAAAAAAAAAAAAAGAAAAATAAGATGGTCTCGAGTGTGGAAAAATGGGCACCCACGGCCGGCTGGCATGAGCTTAAATAGATGCAGCCTTTCCAGAGGGTAACTTGGCAAAATTCTTTAAAACCTGCATAGCCCACTTACACCGCAATTATTCTTCTAGGAATTTATCCTTAGAAAATAATCATAAATAACTGCAGAAATTTATTTAAAAGATGTTCCCTAGAAGGTTGTTTATAAGAGCAAAAAATTAAAAACAAAATAAATGTCTGACAATATGGAACTGCTTAAATAAATTATGGTGCATTATAATCCACAGTCATAAAAAAATCATGCTGCAAACTATTTAGTGACTCTGGAAAAGGCTCCACAATATATAGTTTAAGTGAAAAAAAAAGTTGCAAAAGTACCCGTACAATGTGGTCTCATTTTTTGTCTTTTAAAATGTATATATGTAAATATATGCATAGAAAAAGACTTTAAGAGGATAACCAAAAAGTTATCAGTGATTATCTCTGGGTAGCAAGGGTATTGGTGATTTTCATTATTTCTCAAATATTCTGCAATAAAAATGTATTATTTTTGTAACAAGCTTCTTAAAAACATTAACTTTTATTTAAATGCTGCATAGAGGCTGGGCTCAAAATATTTTCTCGAAGAAACCTTTTTAGGGAGAAATTCTTGCAGGCAGAGGAACAGTAGGATAAATGATCCAACCTAACACAGATGAGATCCGAGAGGACCAACTAGTTTCCAGGATCCACCACCCTGGAGTCCACAACCCCATCCTCACCTCTGCCTCCCACTGTTGTGACTTTTCTGAGTCATGAGATGGGAAAGGAATGTAGATGGAAAATAATGATGATGATGTGAATAGTAATGAATATAAAATTATATAGGGAGATACCTGACATTTATTAAGCAGAGATAAATGTTTCACAGATATTATCTCATTTAATCCAAACAACAATGCTTTGACGAAGGAATTATTATCTGCAATTTATAGAAGGGTGAACTGAGTCCTGGGTGGTGACGGTCTTCATCCAGAGTCCCAGCTCTCCGGAGGCCAAAGGGAATTCCAAACCCAGATGAGTCTGATTCCTGGGTCTATCTCATCGATGAGGGAGTTGCAGGAGCATCTTTCCAAAGCCACACACCCCAACCCCGACTTCACCACCCAGGCCTCAATTTTCTTTGTGATTCAGCCTCGTATTATGTAGCCTGACTCCCGTGTGAAAGATTTGTGGCAATTGCATGATGTATGAGGTGCCATTTGTAAAAATATTATTTAGTGTAAAACATGATGTTTTTTCTCCTGATTTACAAGTTGGATTTATAAATCTGCACTTCTCACTATCTGAGTTATATATCTTGCCTCTGATTTATAAAACTTGCCTGTAAATCTTCCCAGCAAAGTTTTGATTCAGAAATCATTATTTTAAGAATTAGATTTAGTTAAAACATTCAACTGCTTTACAGGGGAGGCAATGCATTTACATAACTCCCGTTGGAGCTTACAGATCCTACAGCAGCTTTACAGGTCGTGCCCAGGAATTCCTAAAGAAAATGTTTTGATTTAAGAGCATTCACTTCACACTTTAGCAACAACTGACTGATTTACACAGCTGAAGCCATACAAGAATGATCCGTTTTATAAAATCCCACTTTTCTCTAACTCCAGACCCTGATTTATATGCCCTGATTGGGTTTTCTGTAATGCCATCTCAATCTCAGGCTCCTCCATCCCAGAACTGATCACAGGGGAAAAGCCCAGGAGTCAGGGATGATCAGAATCAAGAGTGGTTCCTCCTCCTTCTGGATCTTGCTCCCTTATTCCAAGAGAACCAGAGCATGTTACTCCATCCCTGAGCCACAGGCAGCTGAGCTTGTGGGGCGGAACTGTAAAATGCCATAGGCTTGCTGCCCTCTGTCTCTGCTGTTTAATTGGACAGGGGTTTCATCATGGGTAGAAGAAATGGCTAGTGCAGAGAATTGATGGGTTTTGGGGGGGTACTAGAGATTGAAGCCAGGGGTGCTTAACCATTGATCCACATCCCTAGCCCATTTTTAATTTTAATTTTGAGACAGGGTCTCCTTATGTTGCTCAGGGCCTCTCTAAGTTGCTGAGGCTGGCTTTGAACTCTTGATGCTCCTGCCTCAGCCTCCTAAGCCACTGGGATCACAGGCATGCACCACTGCACCCAGCTTAAGGATGTATTTGATAAGTAATTGTTGGCTGAATAAATCAAGGAATAAATGAATATTTTCTTTTAAAAGCAGAAGTCAACTAGCAGTAACTTGGCAGCACAAAGGAATGAAGATGGAGGCAGAATGTGTTAGTTTTCTGTTCCTGTGACAAAATACCTGAGACAAACAACTTATGAGGAGAAAAGGTTAATTTTGACTCACAATTTCAGAGGTTTCAATCCACGGTTGCTTTGAGCTTGTGGCAGCACAGTACATCATAGCAGGAGCGTGTGGTGGAGGAGACCTCACAACAACCAGGAAGCAAAAATAGAGACAGAAAAGGACCAGAGTCCCAGCATCTCCTTCAAGGACACACCCCTGATGACTTAATTTCTTCTCACTAGGCTCCACCTCTTAAATATTCCACTATTCCCAACGTGCCAAGCCTTTAGCACGTGGGCTTTTCAGATCCAAACTATAGCAAGGAGTGTGAAAACCCAGAGACACTTGTCCCATCCGAATAGCTCATAGCTCAGCTCCACCCAGTGATTGCTACATAGGATTGCCTGCCCAGAATATGCATGCCTCTCTTTCCAAGGTAATGCTAAAGTTTCAATTTTTATGTAAAATTCCTTAAAAATTGATCTTATATAAGCTTAACTAATAATAGGAAACTATGCCCATTTTAAATGCACAGAAAAATGATATCTGACCAAAGTAAATATTCATGCAAACATCATTTCACCTCTGTAGAACATTCCTTCTTTCTCCTTGAATTCAGTTTCCTCTCTCCCACCCCACTATCAGTTAACAGCTGATCTTGTTTCTATCCCTACAGATAAGGTTTGCTTGTTCTAGAGTTTATTATAAATAAAATCACACAGCAGGCATGCTTTTTCTTGTCCAATTTCTTTCATTCAACATAATGTATCTGAGACTGATCCACGTGGTTGTATGTATCTCTATTTTCATTTTTTACTACTGAGTAGTATTCCATGGAATAAATGTGTTCTATTATTCATCCTCAGTGAGTAGACATTTGAGTTCATTCCAGATTTGAACTATTATGAATAAAGCTGCTATGATCATTCCTGGACAAGTCTTTTTATAGACATATGTTTTCATTTCTCTTGGGCAAAGTACAGAAATGGAATTGCTGAGTCATTTGGTAAGTGTATGCTTAACTTTACACAAAGCTGCCAAACAGTTTTCAAAGTGATTGCACCACTTTACACCCCCATCCCCCAGTCATAGATGAGAGTTCCAGCTGCTCAAACTCCTCATCAATGTGTTACAGGACTAAAAAAGCCCATAATTTTAGTCATTTAGAGATGAAGTATTATCTCATTTTACTTTGTATTTTACTAATAATTAATGGTGTTTAGTATCATTTTATGTGCTTTGTGAACTTTAAGAAAAGTTGAACCTCCAACAAGTTTCCCCAAGTGGCTAACTAAGCCTAAATTTGAAAAGGAGTCTGGTAGCCATTTGTGGGCTTTGGGGTAGAGCTGGGGGTAATGAAGGGAGTCACACACATGCTCTGTGTTCCAGAAGAACTACACACTAAATTCTGCATGTTCCTGTTTCATATGCCAAGATCAACACCCTCCAGAAAGTCCCGTTTTGCTGCTGGGGCCTGACTAATGAGCAGAGACCTGCAATAAGCCAATCAGGACAGAGCACTTCCTATACCATTTGCATTCCTCCTTTGCATAGAGGACTAGAGTGGAGACCTGGGCAGGAGCTTTCTCTATTCTCTCTGCCCTGTCTTTCATTTTGTATGGAAAACTGTGATTTTCAGGTTTATAAACTCTTCTTCAGCTTTTTTTTTTTTTTCCAAAGGAAGTCTCCTTCTTATTCTAAATTCTTTCCTAGTGAATTTTTATTGCCATTCCCATTGGTCATTTGGATATTTCTTTCATGAATCGTGTGTTCAAATCTCCTGCCCCTTATTTATTAGTTGTTTACTTTCTATTATTGAATTTTAAGAGAACTTTTCACACTCTGGATATAAGTCTTTGTCAGATATATGCTTTGCAAATAGCATCTCCCACTCTGTGGCTTGATATTGCTTTTTCTTGTCAAAGCCCTGCAAATGGTTTTAATTTTGATGAAATGCAATTTGTCCTTTTTCTTCCTTAATGTTTTTTGTGTCCTTAGAAATATTTGTCTGACCCTAAATTGCCAAGTTTTTCTCCTACGCTATCTTTTAGAAGTTTTATAGTTTTGGGCTTTAGGTTTAAATCTTTAGCTCATTTCATATTATTTCTTGAGAACAAAGTAAAGTAAGGATTGAAGCCCCTTCCTAGTTCAGAGAGAGTGAATCTTCCAATTTTTAAAAAAATTGTTTTAGTTATTCTAAGTCCTTTGTACTTTCTGATAAATATTAGAATCCTTTTGTTAATTCTTACAAAGAAAATGTCTAATGAGATTTTCATTGGAATGCTGTTGAATCTTATGTTCAATCTAGGAACAACGGACACCTTAACACTACCTAGTCTTTCAATCCATTTACAAACTGTATCTTTCAATTAATTTAGATCTTTAATTTCTTTTTTCTTTTTTTAAATTATTTGCAGTACTGCGGATGGAACCCAGGGCCTTGTGCTTGCTAGGCAAGCACTCTACCAACTGAGCTATATCTCCAGCCCCTTAGATCTTTAATTTCTTTTAGCAATGTTTTATAGTTTTCATGTAGTAATATTGTATGCTCTCCATTACATTTGTTTCTTATATCTTATATTTAGGTTTTACTTTCTAACTATTTGTTTATACATGAAAACATTAACTTTGTAGGTTCATCTTATGTTCTGTGATCTTGATAATAAGTTCATTGTTAGGTCTAACAGATTTCTATAAATTCTTTTCCAGGCACACATCATGCTATCTGTTAATATAGTTTGATTTATTCCTTTATGTCATTGGTTATATTACTTAATTGTTTTCCTTTATTGCACAGTCCAGGACATCTAGTGCAATATAGAAAAGAAGGAATGAGATTGAACATTTTTTACTTGCTCCGAGTCTTGGGGGAAAGCATTCTTTCTGTATTTAAGCATTAAGAAAGATGGGTGCTACATAATTTTCATGGATTCCCACTATGAGAAAGTTCCCTTCTATTTGTAATTTGCTGAGATATTTTTTTTTCATCATGAATGGGTTTTGGATTTCATCAAACTCCTTTTTCTGCATCTATTGAGATGATTGTGCCTTTTCTACTTCATTCCACAATGCATTAAATTACATTGATTAATTTTTCAGTGTTGACACATTTTTGTAATATGGGGTGTACCCATTATACAGTGCTGAATTCAATTTGTTAATATTTTGTTGAGGATTTTGGTTTGTGTGTTCATAAGAGATATTGGTCTGTAATTTCCTTTCCTTCTAATGATGTTGTCATCTTTTAATATCAGGGTTAGGCTAGCCTAATAAAGTATGTTAGGAAGCAGTCCTCCTCCTGTATTTTTGGAAAAAGTTCATGTGATATTGTTGTTATTGCTTTCATAAATGTTTGATAGAATTCATTGGCGAACTCATCTCAGTGTTGGAACTCTTTTATGGGAAGATTTTTTATAATAAATTCAATTCCTTTATATTTTTCCAGCTTTACTGAGGTATGTTTGAAAAATAAAAATAATATGTATTTAAGGTGGATGACCATCATGTTTCTGTGTATACATAGCGTGTGAAATGATTACCACAATCAAGCTATTGGTCTCACCTCACATAGCTTTAACATAATTCTTTCTTTGATGTATGTTGGCTTTCTATCCCCATAATGAGATGCCTGAGATAACCAAGTTGCAAAGAGAAAAGAGTTACTTTGATTCACCATTTGGGAGGTTCCAGTCCATAATCAGTTCTCTGTATGTTTGGGGCCTGTGTCAAGGCAGCAGATCCTAGTAGGAGCTCATGATACAATAAAGCCTATTCACATCATGGCCAGGAAGCAAAACAGAAAGAGGAAGGTACCCTTTAAAGACATACCTCCAAGGCCCTCACGACCTCCCACAGGGCCCTACCACCTAAAGACTCACCACTTCCCAACAGCACCACTCCGGGGATCAAGGCTTTGACACATGGAACTTTGGGGGTCACCTATGAAAACCACAGCATATGCTGAAAACACTTAAGTCAATTCTGTTAGCAAATATCAAGGACCCAATATAGTACACTCGCCTAGCTGTGCGTTAAATCTCCAGGACGTGCTCATTCCACATAACCGACCCTGTGCACCCTTCCACCATCACCTCCCATTTCCCTCACCCTTGGGTCCAGTAATCACCATTCTCCTTTTGGTTTTTATGATGTTGACATTTTAGGTTTCATGCATAAGTGAGATCATGCAGTATGTCTGTGTCTAGCTTATTACACTTAGGATAATGACTTTCAGTTTTGTTCATGTTGTCATAAGTGACAGAACTTCCATGTATATATAGAGAGATGTACACACACACACAAACACACACAAATACACACACACATATACAGAAAGAGAGAGACAGTCAGACAGACAGATTTCACATTTTCTTTATTCATTCATCTGTTGATGGATACAGGTTGTTTCCATATCTTGGCAACTGTGAATTGCACGGCAATGAAATTAGAGGTGCACATACATCTTCAAGATACTGATTCCATTTATTGAGTCTTGGCTTTATTTCTTGAGCTTTAGGTGTCTTGTTAAGGAAGCCAGTGCCTAAACCAATATGTTGGAATGTTGACCCTACATTTTCTTCCAGTGGGTACAAAATTTCTGGTCTAATACCTGGGTCTTTGATGCACTTTGAGTTGAATTTTGCACAAGGTGAAAGATAGGGATCTAGTTTCATTCTTCTACATATGGATATCCAGTGTTCCCAGCACCTTGATTAAAAAGCTTATCTTTTTTTCTCCAACATATTTTTGGCAACTTTGTTGATTTTCAGATGACTGTATCAGATGGATTGTTTCTGTGTCTTTTATTCTGTTCTATTGGTCTTTGTTTCTATTTTGAGGTCAATGCCATGCTGTTTTTGTGACTAGGGTTCTGTAGTATAATTTGAGATCAGGTATTGTGACGCCTCTAGCATTACTCTTCTTGCTCTGTGTTGCTTGGGCTATTCTGGATCTCTTATTCTTCCAAATGAATTTTAGTACTGTCATTGGTATTTTGATAGGAATTGCACTGAATCTATACAATGCTTTTTGTTAATATGGCCATTTTGACAATATTACTTCTGCTTATCCAAGAACACAGGAAGTCTTTCCATCTTCTAAGATCTTCTTCAATGTTTTTCTTCAGTGCTCTATAGTTTTCATTGTAGAGGTTTTTCATCTCCTTGGTTAGATTTATTCCCAAATATGGTTTTTGTTTTTGTTTTTGTTTTTGTTACTGCGAATGGGGTTGTTTTCTGATTTCTTTCTCAGTAGATTCATTATTAGAATATAGAAAAGCTATTGATTTTTGATATGTTGTATCCTGCTACTTTGCTGAATTTATTAGCGCTAGAAGTCTTTCTGTGGAGAATCAATAAGCGGGATGAAATCAAATTAAAAAGCTTCTGCAAAGCAAAGGAAATGAAAGCATGAAGACAGAGGCTACAGAATGGGAGAAAATCTTTGCCAGCTACTGCTCTGAGGATTGATGTACAGAACATGTAAAAAACTAGAAAAGACTTAACACCAAAAGTCAAATAGCCCAATTAATAAACTGTCAAAGAACTAAACATCTATTTCTCAATGAAAGAAATACGATGACCCACAAATATATGAAACAAAGTTCAACATTCCTAGCAATCAGGGAAATGCAAATCAAAACTACATTGACCTTTCATCTCACTCCAATCAGAATGGCAATTATCAAGAACACAAAATAATAAATGCTGGTGAGGATGTGGGAAAGGGGACACTCATACATTGTGAGTGGGACAGCAAATTAATACAACCACTTTGGAAAGTACAATGGATATTCCTCAAAAGATGAGGAATGGAATCACCAACTGACCCAGTTATCCCGCTCCTTGGTATTCATCCAAAAGAACTAAAGTCACCATACTATAATAACACAGGCACATCAATGTTTATAGCAGCAGAATTCACAATAGCCAAGTTATGAAACCAGCCCAGGTTCCTATCAACAGATGAATGGATAAAAATAATGCAGCACATATACACAATGGAGTCTTACTCAGCCATAAAGAAGAATGAAATGATGGCATTTGCTAGTAAATGTATTGAACTGGAGAACATCATGCTAAGTGAAATAAGCCAGACTCAGGTAGCCAAGGGTTGAATGTTTTCTCTGTTATGCAGAAGCTAGAGCAAAATAAGGAGGAAAAGGGGGTTCCATGAAAATAGAAGGGACATAAGTGGGATAGAGGAAGGGAATTGAGGGGGAAGGAAGGGGACGGGAAAAGAGAGGAACTGTGGAATGAAATTGACCAAATTATGCTGTGTACTTATATGAATATACCACAGTGAATTCCACATTTATGTATATCTATAAAGCACCATTTAAAAAAATAAATAGGAGAGTTCTTTATAGATTCTGGAGATTAGTGCTCTATCTGAAATGTGTGTGGTAAAGATTTTCTCCCATTCTGTAGGCTCTCTCTTCACATTGTTGATTGTTTCCTTTGCTGAGAAAAAGCTTTTTAGTTTAAATCTATCCCAAGTATTGATTCCCACTTTTATTTCTTGTGCTTTGGGAGTCATGTTAAGGAAGTCTGGTCCTAAGCCGACATGATGAAGATTTGGATCTACTTTTTCTTTTATTAGGTGCAGGGACTCTAGTCTAATTCTGAGGTCCTTGATTCATTTTGAGATGAGTTTTGTGCAGGGTGAGAGATAGGGGTTTAGTTTCATTTTGCTGCATATGGATTTCCAGTTTTCTTAGCACCATTTGTTGAAGAAGCTATTTTTTCTCCATTGTATTTGGCACCTTTGTATAGTAAGAGATAACTGTATTTATGTGGATTTGTCTCTGTGTTCTCTATTCTGTACTATTGATCTACTTGTCTATTTTGGTGCCAATACCATGCTGTTTTTGTTACTATTGCTCTGTAGTATAGTTGAAGTTCTGGTATTGTGATACCACCTGCTTCACTCTTCCTCTAAGGATTGTTTTAGTTATTCTGAGACTCTTATTCTTCCAAATGAATTTCATGATTGCTTTCTCTATTTCTATGAGGTATGTCATTGGGATTTTAATTGGAATTGCATTGAATTTGTATAGTGCTTTTGGTTGTATGTCCATTTTGACAATATTAATTCTGCCTATCCAAGAACATGGGAGATCTTTCCATATTCTAAGGTTTTCTTTAATTTATTCTTAAGTGCTCTGTAGTTCTCATTGTAGAGCTCTTTTACCTATTTTGTTAGATTGATTCCCAAGTATTTTCTTTTCTTTTGAGGCTATTGTGAATGGGGTAGTTTTCCTAATTTCACTTTCAGAGGATTCAACACTTAAGAATAAAAATGCATTAGATTTATGAGTGTTGATTTTATATCCTGCTACTTTGCTGAATTCATTTATGAGTTCTAGAAGTTTTCTGGTGGAATTTTTTGGTTCCTCTAAATATAGAATCATGTCATCAGCAAATAGTGATAGTTTGAGTTCTTATTTTCCTGTTCATATCCCTTTATTTTCTTTGGTCTGTCTAATAGCCAATTAGAATGTCTATTACAAGAACACAAGCAACAATAGGTATTGGCAAGGATGTGGGGAAAAAGGTACATCATACATTGGTGGTGGCACTGCTAATTGGGGCAGCCACTCTGGAAAGCAGGATGGAGATTCCTTAGAAAACTTGGAATGGACCCACCATTTGACCCATCCCACTCCTCAGTTTATACCCAAAGGACTTACAATCAGCATACTATAGTGACACAGCCACATCAATGTTTATAGCTGCTCAATTCACAATAGCTACATTGAGGAACCAACCTAGATGCCCTTCAATAGATGAATGGATAAAGAAACTGTGGTAGATATACACAATGGAATATTATTCAGCCATAAGGAAAATGGATGGAGTTGGAGAATATCATGCTAAGTAAAATAAGCCAATCCCAAAAAACCAAAGGCAGAATGTTTTCTCTGATAAGTGGATGGTGATACATAATGGTGGGGGAGGAAGTAAGGGAAGAATGGAGGAAGGATGGATTGTGTAAAGGGAAATGAGAGGTGGGGAGGGGGTGGGGGGAAGGAAAGATAATAGAATGAGACAAACATCATTACCCTATGTATATGCATGATTACACAAATGGTGTGACTCTACTCCGTGTGCAACCAGAGAAACAAAAGTTGTACCCCATTTGTGTACAATGAATCAAAATTTTAAAAATAAATGAAATTCATATTAGTTTTGTTGATATATTAATCACCTGTATATTATTATTTAAAGGAAATATTTAACTGAGTTAGTGACTAGTTAAAAAACAACTTTCATCTGGAAAATTGTGTAAGTTATTAGGGTGCATGATTTTCTTGATGCGGTATTGAAATTTTTAAAGAAATAGAGGTAAAGCGAAGCAAGACCTGTGGACTGAGTGGAGACTCTCCTCGGGAGTGGGCTAAGTGAAGTAAGCTGAGATATTTCTCTAGGTATCAGTATTTTCATTTGGAAAATATAACTTGCAAAATAAAGAAATTGACTAATAAAAAATAAATAGGAGAAAGACCAGCATAGTAGAGGATGGGGAACAGGGGGCAGGAGGAAAGGACAGAAAGAGGGAGTACTGGTGACCTACCTAGAGCAATTATGTCCCAGGCATGTAAGATTATGTCGAAAATGAACTACACTATTTTGTGTAACTATAATGCAATAATAAGCATTTTTAAAAGATGCTGATTCCATTTCCTTTGGATATATACCCCAAAACGTGATTGCTGGATTATACGGTAGTTTTATTTTTGGTTTTTTGATGACCCTTCCTCCTGCTTTCCATAACGACTACACTAATTTACATTCCCACCCACAGTTTACAACATCTTGGCCAACACTTGTCATTATTCATCTTTTTTGGTGGGGGATGGGGTGCCAGGGATTGAACAGAGGCACTCGACCATTGAGACACATCCCAAACCCTATTTTCTATTTTATTTAGAGACAGGGTCTCACTGAGTTGCTCAGTGCCTCACTTTTGCTGAGGTTGATTTTCAACTTGCAATCCTCCTACCTCAGCCTCCCAAGACTCTGGAATTATAGGCATGCACCACCAGGCCTGGTTCGTTCATCTTTTTGATAATAGCCATTGAAACGAGCAGAAGGTCTCATTGTGGTTTTGATCTGCATTTTCCTGATGCAGATATATGTAAGCCATTCATGTGTCTTCCTTGGTAAAATGTTTACTTAGGTCCTTAGTCCACTTTTTTAAAATTTAATTTTATTTTTTTTATTCATTCTACACAATTGGGTACAACTTTTCATATCTCTGGTTGTACACAATGTAGAGTCACACCGTTTGTGTAATCATACATGTACATTGGGTAATGATGGTTGTCCCATTCCATTATCTTCCATCCCCCCTCCCCACCCCTCAAGTCTCTCTACACAATCCAAAGTTCCTCCATTTTTCCTTTACCCAACTCACAATTATGTGTCATCATCCACTTATCAGGGAAAACATTCTGCCTTTGTTTTTTGGGATTGGCTAATTTCACTTAGCATGATATTCTCCAACTCCATCCATTTACCCACAAAGGCCATAATATTATTCTTCCTTATGACTGAATAATATTCCATTATGTATATATACCACAGTTTATCCATTAATCTACTGAAGGGCATCTAGGTTGGTTCCACAATATAGCTATTATGAATTAAACTGCTATAAACATTGATGTGGCTGCATCTCTGTAGTGTGCTGATTCTAAGTCCTTTAGGTATAGGCCAAGGAGTGGGATAGCTGGGTCAAATGGTGGTTCCATTCCAAATTTTCAGAGGAATCTCCATAGTGCTTTCCAGAGTGGCTGCACCACTTTTACTATGATTTTTGTTGTTGTCATTGAGTTGAGTTCTTTATGCATTTCATATATTAGCTGCATACCAGATACATAGTTTGCAAAAATTTTCTCCCACTCCATAAATTGCCTTTTTCACTCTAGAAGTTTATGCTTTTGCCATGTAGAAATTTGACCTTATCTCAATACCATATACAAAAATTAACTAAAAGGGGATTAAACATGTTTTTTCCCTGCAGTGCTGAGAATCGAACCCAGGACTTTACACATGCTAGGCAGGTGTTGTGCCCCTGAGCTACATCTCCAACCCTCCAAGTGCATCAAAGACTTCAAAATAAAATTGGAAATCATAAAACTAATAGAAGAAAGCATAGGGAAAATGATTCTTCACATTGGTCTGGGCTATGAGTTTATAGATACATCAAAATACTAGACAACAAAGGCAGAAATATAATAGTGGAATTGAATTCACCAAAAACCTGCCTAGCAAAGCAAGTGATCAACAGCATGAAAATATATCTTTTTTTTAGGTATAAATAAAACTATTCAAATATTTTATTTCTACCTGTTTCAGTTTTATGGAACTTATCTATTTTATCTAAATTGTAAAATTTATTGACATAACAATGTTCATCATGTTTTGTATTATAACATACTTTATTATTATTCCTTACTGTTCTTTGGGATATGTCTATTTTATTCTTTTGTCTATGTATTGATATCCTGTAGTTTATATGTTAATATCCTCACTTGCATTTCTGATATTGGTTATTGGTTTCCTTTATTTTTCCATTAATCATTCTTGTCAGAGATTTATCAATTTTATTAATCATTTCAAATAACTCATTTTGGGTCTTATTAATTTTCTTCATGAATATGTCTCCTCTTTGTTGATGTTTGTTCTTATCTTTACTCTCTGCTACCTTGGGCTTATTTTCTTTTTCTATCTCTATAAGATGGAACCTAATGATTAGTGTTAATACTGAACCTTTTCTTAAATAGGCTAGACATTTGAAGCTATATATTTTTTTCAAAGTATTCCTTAAGCAGCAACCCCACAAAGTTCAAAATGTTATATATTTTGTTTTTGTTGGTTTCAAAATATTTTTAACTTATTGTATGATTTTCATCAACTCATGAATTATTTAGAAAATTGTTTTATTTCAAAATATTTAGAGACTTTTCAAGGTATTCCATTTACACTTTTAATTCTATTATGTTCAAAAACAGCTCTATAAAATAGCAATATTTTCTTTATGACCAAGTAATATTCCATTCATCTGTTGAAGGACAGTTTGGCTATTGTGAATTGAGCAGCTATGAACATTGATGTGACTGCGTCACTGTAGTGTGCTGATTTTAAGTCCTTTGGGTATAGACCAAGGAGTGGGATAGCTGGGTCAAATGGTGGGTCCATTCCAAGTTTTCTAAGGAATATCCACACTGCTTTCCAGAGTGGCTGCACTAATTTTCAGCCCCACCAGCAATGTATGAGTGTACCTTTTTCCCCACATCCTTGCCAACACCTATTGTTGCTTGTATTCTTGATGATAGACATTCTAATTGGGGTGAGATGGAATCTTAGGATTTGCATTTCTCTTATTACTAGAGATGTTGAACATTTTTCATATATTTGTTGATTGCTTGTAGTTCTTCTTCTGTGAAGTGTCTGAAGTTGGAGAATATTATGCTGAGATAAGCTAATCCCACAAAACCAAAGGTCGAATGATCTCTCTGATAAGTAGATGATGATACATAACAGGGGGTGGGAGGGAGGCAAGAATGGAGGAAGGATGGATTGTATAGAGGGAAATGAGGGGCATGGGGGGGAGGGAAAATAACAGAATGAGACAAACATCATTACTCTGTGTACATGTATGATTACACAAATGGTGCCACTCTACTTGGTGTACAACCAGAGAAGCAAGAGTTGTACCCCACTTGTGTGCAATGAATCAAAATCAATTAAAAAAAAAACTTCAACTTCATTCTCTTTTCCTAGGGTGAATGGCAGTGAGAAGTGATACTTGCAGGGTAAAGACTGAATAAATGGTTCATTTGACTTAGAAAAAAAATAAAATAAATAAAATAAAATAGCAATATTTTCAATTCTGTTAACAATCATTTCATGACAGAGAATACAATGCAATTGTTCCAAGTGCATTTGAGAAGAATACAGATTCTGCAGGTATTGGATATAGTTCTACAAGTGCCAATCACATAAGGAGGGTAGATATTGCTATCTAGATCTCTTAAATCTTTATCAGGTTTGTGTTTTTCTATCAATTTCTGAAAGGAATGTTAAAATGTCTGTTATTACTGATTTGTCCAGCTCTCTTTATTTCTATTACGTATTTCTTCACGAATTTTAATGCTCTTGATTAAAAGTATACACATTTAAAATCGTTCTGTCTTGCTAGTGAATTAATTTTGAAACACTATATAAAATGTGTGTCTTGTAAAATTCTGTCTTGAAATCTACTTTCTCCAATTTTCTATAGTCATGCCAACTTTCTTATGCCTATTGCCTGAATGATATCTCTTTCCCACCCTTTTGCATTCATCTTGTCTTATTCTTTATATTTAAAGTGTCTATTGTTGACAGAAAGGAGCTTAGCGTTATTTGTTTTTCCCAGTCAATAATCTCCATCTTTTAATTAGGGCGTGTCTACATTTGATAAAATCTCAGTTGAGGTTTAAGTCTGACACTTATCATCTGATTTCCGTTTGTCTACTGTTTTGTTTTTTAATTTCTGTTGTTCTTTTTTGTTAACTTTATGAAATTTTTTCATGCTTCCCTTCTACTTTTCCTATGGGTGTTTTTTATACTTTTTAATTTTCATGCTGCTCGATGTAGGAATAATAGCATGCATTTTTTAACCTATCAATTTCTATTTAGAGTCAATGTTATACTTCTTTACATTTCACACTTCACATCTGATGTGTTCTTATTTCACAAGAAATTATTATCGCCTCACATCTTTACTGTGATTGTTCTTTTTCTATTCTACATGTGTGTTAAAAAGCACTCTAAAATGCCATTATTTGTATTTTAAGTAATTTTCTCTTGAGAACATTTAAATTATGGGGAAAAAGAAAGATTTTTATATTAATATTCTCATATCTAATATCTGATGCCTTTTTTTCCTTACCTGTGGATCGAAATTAACTTTTGTATCATTCCCTTCAACCTGAGTTTTTTTTGGATCTTTTAAGTGTAAGTATGCTAACGACAAATGTTCCAAACTTTTTTTTGTCTGAAAACAGCTTTATTTCATTCTCCCTTTCAGGGGCTACTTTTGCTGGCTATAGAAATCTGTGGTGACACAGAATAATTTTTCTTCGACATTTTAAAAGTACGATTCAATGGTCTCGGCCTACATTGTTTAAGATGAGAGATCAGCATTCAGTCAATTGTTTTTATGGTTTCTTTCCCTGTAGGAAAAGTGTTTTATCATAGTGCTGCTTTTGGAATTCTCTTAGCTTTGATTTTCAGCAATTTGACTCTGATGATTTACATTTTATTTATCTTACTTTGGATTAACTTAGTTTTTTGTTGCTGTTGTTTCTGTTTTATTTGTTTTAAATTTTAAGTCACTGTTTTCATCCAAGTTGTTGTTTTTAAGCATTGTTTCTTCAACTCGGGTGCCGATTGTATTATTATCTTCTTCTCCCTGAACATGTACAGGAAACCAGTCGTTCTTATGGATTTTTTATCTCAATACTCCTTTACGCTGTTTAAAATTTTCTAGAACCCTAAAGAGCATTTGTTAAAGTAGTTACATCTACTTGTATTTACTGTATTAGAGATTAAACTGGAAAATTTTAAAAACGCTTATTGACACATATGCAAATAATAATACCGCTTCACATAAATAACATAATCATAATGAAAAAATTTAAATCTTAGAATGAAGAATGAAATATATTTTTCCTGTTATTTTTGACATAATAGAAGACAGTTTCTCATATTTGTTCCTGAATTCAATCTGTCATTATATTATGCAGGCAGTGTCTGAAAAGCTTCACTATACACATATAAAAGAACTGGAGTAGAAAAGGTGAGTGATATCATTCTATTATTATGAAAATAGCTTTAATATTGCTTTAATTTTTTTTCCCAAATTGTCTTGAGGACTCTCACATTTTGTGAGTGGTTACACAATTTAGTATTTTCATATAGATCTGTAAGGCTCTATTTAAAAAAAAATTCCTATACTTTTGATTGGAAATGTCTATTGATCCATAAACAAGGCCAGGTTTTCTTTGTCCTCTTTTAATCTTCTATTAAATTCATCTGAAATTTTTAACTCAGTTATTATAATTTTCAATTCTAACATTCCAATTTAGTTTTTTTAGTTCACATTTCTCTGCTTAAATTTACAGAGAGCGCTAATCTCCAGAATTTATAAAGAACTCAAAAACCACTAAAAATGCAAATAACCCAATAAATAAATGGACTAAGGAACTGAGCAGACTCTTCACAGAAGACGATCTACAAGCAATCAACAGATATATGAAAAATGTTCAACATCTCTAGTAATTAGAGAAATGCATATCAAAACTACTCTAAGATTTCATCTCACTCCAATTAGAATGACTATTATCAAGAATACAAGCAACAATAGGTGATGGCGAGGATGTGGGGAGAACGTACACTCATACATGGCTGGTGGGACTGCTAACTGGGTCAGCCATTCTGGAAAGCAGTATGGATATTCCTTAGAAAACTTGGAATGGACCCACCATTTGACCCAGCTATCCCACTCCTTGGTCTATACCCAAAGGACTTAAAATCAGCATACTATAGAGACACAGTCACATCAATGTTTAATAGCAGCTCAGTTCACAATAGCTACATTGTGGAATCAACCTAGATGTCCTTCAGTAGATGAATGGATAAAGAATCTGTGGTATATATACACAATGGAATATTAATCAGTCATAAAGAAGAATAAAATTATGGCATTTGCAGGTAAATGGATGAATTTGGAGAAAATCATGCTAAGTGAGATAAGTCAATCCCAAAAGACCAAAGGTCAAATGTTTTCTCTGATAAGCGGATGCTGATATATAATGGGGGGTAGCGGGGTAAGGAAAGAACAGAGGAAATGTGTGAAATAGGGAATGAGGGGAGGGGAAGGGGCAGGGGGAAGGAAAGATGGTGGAATGAGACAAGCATCATTACCCTATGTACAAGTATGATTACACGAATGGTGTGACTCTACATCATGTACAACCAGAGAAATGAAAAGTTGTACTCCACTTTTGTACAATGAATCAAAATGCATTTTTCTGTCATGTATAACTAAATACAGCAAACAATAAAAAAATTTCTGTGTTCAAATTCTTTTTTCCGTTTTCTTATTAAAACCATATTTTCCTTTAATTCTTTAAAAATATTTATAATAGCTCCTTTAAAGTCTTTGCTAATGGCAATATGTAGGCCATCTCATGTTGAGCTTCTCTTGACTACATTTTCCTTATTCATGACTTGTATTTTCACTTTCTGGTGATATTTGATTGAATACTGCACACTATGGGTTATATGTTGTAGATAACTTAAATTCTATCATCATTTTTTAGGAATGTGTATATTGTTTTATGAGGCTGTACGATTGTTGAAAGAGTCTCTAGAATTTATATGTGATTGGTTTTATGCTTTTCTAATTCAGAACTATGAAAAGACAAATGCATTTACTAAGTCTTCTACTTTTCCAGGACTCAACCTCCAAACTGTCTACCCCAGGAATCTTATTGGAGATCAAATTTAGACTTTATTATGGCAAATCTAGAGTAGTTCCTCTACCTGAGACACAACTTTCCTGGTGTCTCAAAGAAGGTCTGAGATGTTAGCAAAGTACTCAGGAGAACTCTTCACTGTGATAGGGTCAAGGATCCAAAATCCATTCCCCACAACAGTGCTGTTCCTCTGTCACTTTTCAACCTCTATTCTCTGTTCTGCTTTCAGTCCCCTAACAGGTTCTCACTGTTAAGCCTTGAGTGATCTCTATGCTTGTGTAGTCTGGCTCCCAACCAATGACTTATATAAGACCACACACAGCTCCCTTTCTTTGATTCTCCACAGTGTAAATTCCAGGCACTTGAAGTGGTCCAAACTCTGACATCTGTCCCTTCAGCTCAGCATGCCTACCATGCCTGCTCAGGTACCAGGTTGGTATGCTGATTATGTTATTTATATTAATAACTCATACGGAGAGCTGAGTGACAAGAGGGTTCACCTCATGAGCGTCCCTTCTCTCAGGAAGCACTGATTCGTGCTGTTTTGTATTGCTCAAAACACTAGTTGTCACGTATTGTGTCTAGTTTTATGGTTGTTTATGGAAGGGGAACAATTCTGGTGTCAGTTAAGCATGATCGGAAGCGGAAGGTTTCCAATTTTTAACTATTGAAAACAAAACTTGACAAAATCAAATACATACAAAGCTCAACAAAATGCATCTGACCGTCTGTGTCAAGAGCCACCTGTTTGAGATTCCTGATCTAAATGCTTGCTTTTCAAAATGTGGTCTTTGAAGGACCAACATCGGCACCACTTGTAAAGTTGCAGGAAATACAGACTCTCAAGCCCCCATCCCAGACATGCAGATTTAGAATCTGCAAGTTAACAAGATTCTCCAGGTAATATTATGCTCGTTAACACTTTTAAAGATCTGGTCAAGAGCTTTTGCATTCACTATCCAGCATTTCATAATACTAAGAATCACCTGAAACACACATTAACACACTTATTCCCAGGTGCTCTTCTGTCCTACTCCATCAGAATTGCTAAGATGGTAATTTTTATCCTCAGGGAAGTTTGGAAAATATGGAGCTTTTCCATAAACCTGTGAGGCTCATTGGACCCATATGCCTTACTCCAATTAGGCAATCTGCCCTGTAAGTCCCATCCTGACTTCACTCCTAGCAGACAGTTATCCAAAGGACTTCACTCACATAGATAATTACAAGGGTAATTTCATTTCCCCAAGGAATTTTTAGGCCACATTTTAAAAATGTGTTTCTTAGCTACTTAGTGGACCAGTGATTTTCTCTTGTACACGGCCATTCTGGTCTTCAAATCCTTACTTAAAATCTCTTCCAGAAAGCCCTGGTATTAATCAGAGTTCTTCAGGGTGACAGAACCAAAAGGATGAACAGTCAGCCAGAAGATGGACAGAGGAGAGGAAGTGGGACACATGAGGATGGAGGCTCAGAAGTCCCATGACAGGCCATCCACAAGCTGGAGACCCAGGAATGGCAGCAAGTCTGAAAGCATTAGATCCAGGGAAGCAAAAGGCACAGCGTTCAGTCTAAAGTCAAAGGCTGAGGACCCAGGGGGCCACTGCTTCAGACGAGAGAGTCCTGAGGCCAGAAAAGCTGGAGTTCTGATGTCCAAGGACAGGGGGAGAAAGGTGTCCAGGGTTAGAAGAGTTAAAAAATAAAAGGTTTTAGAAGCCTCTCCACTGCCTTTTGTTCTATGTGGTCCCCCAGCTGGTGGGATGGTTCCTGCTCACATTGAGGGCAAATCTTCTTCATTGAGTCCACTGACCCACATGCACGACTCCTCCAGAAACATACCAAGACAATGCCTGGTCAGCTACCTCAGTCTCCCTCAACCTAGACAAGCTGATGCTAAAATCAGAGCCCTCCCAAACCAATCATTTCAAAGACTTCAATAAAATAAGGGTGCTCATGTATCCATAGATAGAACTGTTCACTATTGACTTTGGATGGATTAAGGGAAGTGCAGGGCTTTGGGTTTGTCACTTACAGGATTTTTCTCCCGTGAACTTAGAGAAACCACAACCTCAGTTTCCTTAGTCTGACCTTAGCGTTATTTCATGCTTGGTTCCTAGTAGATTCCTCATGCACACTGCTCACTCCACCCGTGATTATACTGTTACCCATTAACCAAAGTCACTTGAAACAAGCTGGGGTGTTTTCGACCCCATCACTCATATCGTCTCTCCACTCACCCCTGCGTAGACTGGGGCCCGCTGCCTTGCACCACCCACTGTATCAAGCATCATATCCTATATCATATAATGCCCTGAACTTTCCCAGGTCAGAGGGAGGTGAGCGCCCGAGGCTGGTATTACAGAGGTAACTGCCCTGCTGCCTGCATAAGGGATGAGTCATCTCAGATAGCAAGAAGCAGGGGTGGTTGGGGGCAGAAGCATGTCCCACCGACACAGGATACCATCCTCGGGGGCTCCGTGCCTCCCTTGCCAAGGTCAGGCTTGTTCAGTTGATACGGGGGAGCAGTGGCGTGGTGTTCATCAAGCAATGGGAATGGGAGCTGGGTCCCCTCTCTGTGACCTTAGGATGCTTGCTCAACCTTGCTGACTCTTTTCCTCATCTGCATTTGGAAGCTTGACGTGTCTCTAAGAAATCATGGTGTCCCGTGTGTGATCTATGTGTGGGGCAGTGGCTCACACTGCTGGCCGTCCTGCCCTGGGGGTTGTCATGTCCTTTGCAAGGCCTTTTTGGCATAGAATTGAGCTTTAGGTATTAAGAGCCTAAAACACGTGCATAACTTTAAGCTTTTGATTTCAGTCCATTTTTAGGCCTGTATTCCAAGGAAATGATATGAATAAATATTTGCATTCAGGGATATTATTTGAAACTTTATTTATAACAATGGCCATATAAAATTAGCCTAAATCCAACTATGGAGGATTGCCCAAATTATGATCTATCCACATGATGGGATATTATATAGTCATTTAAAATCTTATAAAGAAAATTTAAATGGCACTGGAAAATGCTCACAATATAAAACACCCAAATAAATACTCTGTATAATTTTGTTATATGTGTATAAAGTATATAGGAAAATATTCATGGTGGTTATGTCTGGAAGACCGTGTTGATCATGGGTGATTTAAAAAAAATGTTCTTCATCATAATGTTTTATATTTTTCAATTGTTACAAGTCAACCTACAAGGAAAAAAAATTATCTTACTTCGAAACAACATCTTGGGATTGAGGTCTGAAGGTCTTGATTTGAGACGTGGTCCCAACACTGACAATGTGATCTTAAGTAAGAGAAATCTCAAAAGCAGGAATTTTTGCCTCACCTTTCTCCCTGAATGGATGATGGACTGAAATCATATGCAGGAAAGATCCACACGCGGGGTGACAAAAGATAGATGGACCATTGCTAGTATGAATTGGACTAGGAAACAAGGTGCCACTCTTAAAGGTCATGTTGTGCTAGTAGGATTTTAGATCATCCTTATCTCCTCCAACCCAACATTGAAATAGACAAAAAGTGAAAGAAAAAAAAGAAACAACCTCATACAGAAGTTTCTTCTGCCTTGTAACAGTAGTCCCTCTGGGTAGTTAAGACATAAGTAGAGTTGATAATTTTACCATCAGATGGGAGCTCTCTACATGTGAGAATCATTATTTCTATACTCCCAAGACCTGAAAGGGCCCAGGGCCAAACACCTGCCCTACAGTTAGTTAGAGGGGTCTCTACACAAAGCCTGATGCTTCAAGACACCTGGGACCTCACATTCTCTGTCTTTGATGAAAGGGCAAGTGCCGCCCATCCTGGGGTAGTCACTACAGGTGGTATGAAACTCATCCCAGTCACTTTGGAATGCATTTGCAAATATTCAACAGCAGAAGTGACTGTCCAGAGGCTCAACAATACTACTCTGCAGTGACTCCAGGGAGATACTGGCACATGCTTAGAGATGGCCATGCAATCTTTTCAAGTACTGTGTGATGTTCCATGAACTGGTCATGTTAAATGAATCTTCAGACACCTCAGATGCCTCTTCAGGCACTTCCTTACAGTTCAGCATCTCAAGTTGAGATGCAATAAAATGAATCAATTATGTACCAACATGGAAAATCTCCAAGAGTTTTTTGGGATTTATTTTTTTAATTTTTAAAAAGTAAGTTGCTAATCAGGGTGTAAACCAGAAAACCATTTATATAAAGATAACTCAAAACATTACAATTTTAATTTCTGTGGGTGTATAATGGCAGAGAAAAATGTCTGGAAAGATTCAAATCGAACTGATAATAGTGGTTAGATCTGAGGGTAGGGGGAAGTGCAGGACAAAACTGGCCTGAACTGTATGCGAAATTATTTTCAAAAAGAATGTGCTCCTGGGTTACCTGTGAAATTAAAATGACTTGGACAGTAAAATTAAAATACCTGACAAAAATAATTAGGGGTAACTGTAAATCAAACAAATAAATACACTGGAGACTATCGAATTCAGGTATCTCATTGTCGAAGGAAGTTACAAAATTAGAAAGGGGTCGAGGAAGTAGAGTAAACTCAGTGGAAGACAGGGCTAAATCCTGAAAACCCTACTGTAAGTAGAAGACATTGGTAAGTTGAAAATGCATTTAATTCACCGAGCCCAGCGACCACTATGGCCTAGCAATACAGTCCACCAGAAAACATGAGATGTTCTCCCAGCTGATGAGGAGCTGTGGCTTACAGCTGCTACTGTGCCGGCACATGAGACAGAATATAGACGCACATATCACTAGGCTGAGAAAAGTTCAAAATTCACAGTTCAAAAGCATGGCTTCTATTGAATGTAAATGCTAGCACGGCATCATAAAATTAAAAAAAAATCATTAAGTCAAACCATTGTAAGTCAGAGACCATGTGTATATATGCATGCGCACGCGCACACACAGAAAGGATCTAGAAGCAAAGACACCTCAATAGCAATGAGTATACTTGGCTCTCATATCTTCTTTGTATGTGCCACATTCCACTAAGAGAACCAGGGCCATGTAAAGAAATGGCCTATTCCAGACCTGGAGCCATGAAAGTACAAGATGAACCTGAAATAGCTTGTGCCAAAAAGAGCTCAATGAATAACAGGGACGTGTCAAAAGGACAAAGAAGGCAGTTTGAAGGGATGCCATTGGCCACATCTGGGACCAGTATGACATCAAAATAATGACAGACAACAATCAGAACCCAATGGATGAAATAAGAACCCATGAGTTACATTAATAAAGATAAATAAATGCAAAGAAAAAGGAGATTCTTTCTTGTAGTAGAAAGACAATTAGTAAGTGCAGAAGGAATAATATAATTAGAAAAATTATCCCTGGGTAATCATCATGATCATAGCAATTGAATCAAGGAATCATCAACAGATACTAAAACTGATGGGTGGCTGTTTGAGCAGTAGTACGATATTCACAGTCTCAAAAAGATCTCTCCATATGGTACAAAATTTTTAAAATGTACTTTAAGTTTCCTCTCCTGAGTCCTGGATCTGGTACTCAATGTCTGCTCTGTGAAAAGGTCAAACCAGCATACTCTTCTCTTGGACTGGTGCTGAGTCTCTTTGGGCTAGTGAGAACTCAGGGACTGGTATGGGGCATGGCCGTTCCAATGAATGCTAGTACTTCTACCAAGTTACAGCACCACCATTCTTACCAGAAAGTTCCTGGACAGGAAACTGAAGATGGGAAAGCATGTCTAATGCTGGCTTTTTTGACTATTAGCATCAAATTAGTCTTCTGGAATTCATCAAGAGAATGATTATTTTTTAAGACATATGGTTAGCCCTTTCCAATTATGATCTACTACTGAAGTAAATTATCATGGTTACAATTTTTATGAAAATGGACAATGATTTTATGCATAAAATCTTGTATGATTTTATCTTTTTTTTTTTTTAGTTTTTGCTGTTATCTGGCTATTTTGTTGCAGTTTATTTAGAAACAAAAACAAACAAACAAAAAAACCCTTCATTTCCAGGATATAACAAAACTTTTCAAGTTGGTTATATTCTTTGTACCACGAAATAATGAATTCAATCATAAAACATGAAAGTCAAAAGAATGTACTTTAAGAATGGAGGAATCTAGCAATATCTCTGTAACCAAACAATCCATAGTATATGGGACAAATCACATCCTACACCTCCTGATAGGACAAACTGAGAATAAGGCAGTATTTTGGTGGCAGGTAATAAAGCATCAGATAAACACCAATTATGGACATCTTCAAAATAACCATCCTATAGTCCTCAAACTAGCAACGCTATAAAAGAGAAAGGAAGCCAGAAGATCTGACTGCTCTCCACCAAAAGAGGCTAAGGAGACGAGAGAATTGAAGGCAGCTCAAGATTAGAGTTTCTTTGACTATAAAAGACATTGTCAGAACAATTGGCCAGATCAAAATAAAATCTGTAGCTTGGGTAACAGCATCATACCAATATTAATTTCCTAGTTTTCATTCATTTTCTGATTCCTGTGGTTAAATAAGTGAACATCTTTGTTTTTAGGAGACACATATAATGATGCATTAAGGGGTAAAGAGCGTCTTGTTTGCAGTTAATTCTCAAGTGCTTCAGACAAATAAAAATATGCATGTAGTCACATATTGTTGTGTGTGTGTGTGTGTGTGTGTGTGTGTGTGTGTGTGCATAGAGAAGCAACACGAAAAAAGAGAATAAAAACAGGCAAAATGTCAACAATTGGAGAATCTGATAATGGGAGGATGGAAATTCTTGTACTCTTCCGTAAGCCTGAAATTGCACACTTGAAAGAAATAACAAATCCAAAGAAAAAAGAGAGAGGTAGACAAAACAGCTTGTAGCAGACAACCAAAGATCCCAAGCAGGAAATCGGGGTCAATAGACTTGCAAATTGTGCAGAGAACTGACTCAACTGAATGTGGAAGAAACCAGGTCCAAATTTTGGCCCAGGGAGAAGTGGAGAGAAGGACCTCTCTGCTTTAGTTTCCAAAATAGGACTGTTAACCCTGAAAGTGGGACACTGGAGTGGGATGGTGCAGGAACAGGTGGCACAGGCACACAGTACATATCCTATGAATGTGGGCTAGGACAGGTCCCTGCTCCTTGTCCCCTGGTCCACCACTGAAATACGACAGGGTAATGAGGTCCTCAATCACTTCTGCCAGAGAAGGTGAGTCAGTGTCCTATTTGATCGTGGAGAGCTTTTTCAGGAATAAAGTTGTGGTTTTGCTTATCTGGAAAATGATAGGCTCGCAACCTGCAGATGCAGGAAAACATGGGCATCTGTTAATTTAGAGGGATGGCATATCCCCACCAAGCCTGATATTCATTGACTTCTCCAGGGCCCTCAGATCTAGCTTGGGAAATTTCGAGAGAAATGAAATTAAGACACTCCTGAATTGCTACAGTCATTGGCACCAGGGGGCAGGCCAATGAGTTCCCTTGTCTGCAGTGGTCAGCTAAGTAGTAACCTGGGCACAGAATGCATAGTGGTGGATTTCTAACTTTGCATTCACACAACACACACACACACACACATACACACACACACTCCAAATATGTATGTGTGAGTACATATGTGTGTATAGCATACAGATATGTACATACATATTTGTATTTACATACATGCACACTCCACAGGGAGTCTTAATATATAAGAATACATAGAATACATAGAATTAAATTAGAGTTGAATTCTTCAGGCTGTTTAACTCTTTCTTAATTTAGCTGGAAAATTTTGCAGTGATTATAAAACCCCCACATACCTCCACTGAAACTCCCTGTCTATAGTACTAGTCAGGATTGGGGCAGGGCCTAGAGATAGGGTCAGACAGGTCACTATCCCTGGCCCTGGCCTTGACTGTCTGGGTAGGGACTCAATCTCCTAAGCCCCAGCTTCCTCCTGGGCAACATAAAGGTAGTACTATCCATCTTGTGTCATTACGAAGAGAACAGATAATGCATAGTATCCTAGAAGACACTCCGTGGTCAATAACCAATAGGCATGACTCTGCTTATCATTAATATTCACTTCCAAAGGACAAGTTCCCAGAAAAATATCCCCATGCCCTGGAGTCCCCATTCTCTGAATCTGGAGCTACTCTGAGCTCTTACTGATCCAGGAGCTGACAGGCTGCACATACCAGGCACCCAGCACAGCACCTAGGCTGTGCTTGCTGAGTGAACACATGGACAGGCAGACCCAAATCTTTTTGAAATCTTAAAGGTGTGGAGGAAATTCTTCTAAGTCCTCTTAAAAATACGTCTCCAAACACATTTATGGGTGTGGATTTTCCCCATACCCGCAGCAGACATTGTATTACCCTGGAGTCTAAATCATCTTTTCCCTTTTGCATCGCGAAAATCTTCCCTGACAGCCAACAGAACATATTCTTCTTCTAATTGTTGGTTTACCTCTCGCAAATGCCAGTGGATCTCCCCATCTCTAATCCTCACCTGCTCATTCATTAGCTATCAAGTGTGGCTTTTTGGAACAATTATATTCTGTCCTACTGTCAGCTCTCTCCAAGCAGGTAGAGGATACATCCCGACTCCTCACACAGGATGTAAATTATTGCTGGCATCCCAGTACCTGAAGAATGATTACACCCAGAGCACAGTTAAATAATGGATGTTTAGCACGGTGCATTGTAATAAGCAAAAGATATGAAATATCTACTATTCTAAGTGGAATATGCTAAGTATTTTTTATAATAAAACCGTTTTGGGGAAGACAAGCTATTGAATCATGGTCTCCAGAAGAGACACCCCCCAGTGTCAGCTCATATGCAGAGCCCAGCTGGTGCTGTCACCTCATCTGTGAAATGGGGACAATAATCACAGCCTTCATCAAGTAGAGATACTGCAGATAAAGGCTTAGCATGAAGCCTGGCGCATAGTAGGTGCATAATAAATGGCAATAGCTGCTGTCATCTGAGGAGTGACTGGCCCTGCCAGGTCGGCAGATGCTTCTCCCCACTCTGATTCCACCAAGGAGATACCTGAGGTGAGGGTAAGGGACATATCCATGAAGTGACCCATGCAGAGGGTCTTAGTCTCTAAGTGGTGCTCTGTGCTGGACCGTGCACAGGGGGACTTTGGACACATTCTATTACTTATATCTCAGTGGGATCCTGTGATTAAGAGCATGCTGTCCATCTCCAAATGGTCTGGGTTTAGGTCCCGCCTGGTCTTCTTTTGAGCTGTGTGACCCTGGCAAGTTAACTTCTCTGTATCACATTTTCTTCATATGTAAAACAGGAATAATCATGGTAACTAGTTCACAGCGCTGCTGGGAAATCAGAGAGGCAAATTCAGCAATCGTTCAGCCTAGTCCGTGACATATACAGCACTCCAATACATTCTATCCATTTTACAGGAACTGAAGCTGAGGTTTGGATGTCAAACGATTCCCTGGGAAGCAAGCAGCCAGAAATGGCCTTTCTAATTCCAAAGCTGTTGCTCATTCAGCCTCCCCCCGTGGCTCCCTCTGCCTGTAACACGGATACCTGAGTCCTCCCTACCAACAGACTCCTTTTTGGTCATCTGGACCAGTCCATCTCATCTTCCCAAGTTAAGGCCCCTGGAAGATGTAGTTGCCATGATAAATCAGAAAGAGCTACCCTGATTTTGTTCCTGCCTGGGGCAGGGGGAAGGACCTACTACAGAGTTAAGGTCAAATAGGCAGGTTTCTCAGGCCACAGAACCTTCTGGAATGCCCCCCCACCCCACCATCCCACTCACTGCAACACTGACCCAAGAGAGCAAATCTCTTCAATTTACACAGCTTCTCACCAGAGGTCCACTTAGGGCTCCCAGAGGTGGCCTGGAGCCTGGTGGTTTCTCTGACACTGCAGTCTTACAATGAACCTCTGGCCCCTCTCTGAGCATCCCAGGGCACAGAGGCACATGGCATAGTGCCAGGGTGCTAGGCAAGCAGGCAAAAGTTTCTGACCTCTCTGAGTTCAGTGTCTGTATAAGTTTCCTCAGGCTGCTGTAACAAAATTGGTGACTTAAAACAACAGAAATATTTTCTCACATTCCCGGCAGTTAAAAGTCAGAAATTAAAGGGTCCACGGGGTGATGGTCCCTCAGGGACTAGGAAAGAATCTGTTCCTTGCCTCTTCCAGCCTCTGGTGGCTGCCAGGAGTCCTGGGCTTGTGGCTGCCTTGATGTTCTGTCAGTCTCTGTCTTCATAAGGCCTTCTCCTCTCCATGCCATCTCCTCTGTGTGACCATCATAAGGACACTTGTCATTGGAGTTAGGGCCACCTGCATAATTTGGGTCGATCTCATCATCCCAACACTCTTAACTCACATCTGCAAAGATCCTTTTTCCAAATAAAGTAACATTTACAAGTTCCAGGATGAGGACATAGATATTTTTTGGGGGACCATTCTTCACTCCACTACAAGGTCCTCATTTAGAAAGTTTGAATAATAATGATCATTATGCTGGCCTCACAGAGCAAGGTGGAGATTCATAGTTATTATAGTTTCCCCACACATACGAATCATTTATTTATGTAAAAACATAGTATGTGTATCCTGATAATGTCCTAGTGCATGCACTAACTTGTTTAATCAAAACAATCTCTAGATACTATTTGCATATTCATGGTGAGGTGTCCTGATGCAGATCCCTGCAGCAGGCGCTCCTAGGTGCAGGGATAATCAGGGTCACCGAGGTTCTTTAAACATCATCGGTGGATCACCTTTGTAACATGGGCAACATAAAGTTAGGATATAAAAGCTAAGGTTTATGAAACACATGTGGTCTTTCTGGAAGCTGATCTGGCAGCGTAT
Organism: Sciurus carolinensis; assembly: GCF_902686445.1. NCBI lineage: Eukaryota > Metazoa > Chordata > Mammalia > Rodentia > Sciuridae > Sciurus > Sciurus carolinensis. Next base: position 39,694,599 of record NC_062228.1, read on the forward strand.
CAAAACTTAAAATGCGTGCTCCTTTGCTCCAGGACAGTCCCTATTAGAGAACTGTCCTACAGAACAAATGGCAACCGCACAGAGGTATGTGCTCCAGGCTGGTTGCTGTCGTGTTATTTGGAGTGACAGAGACCAAGAGGAAGGGGGAGAATGAAAGGAAAAAGAGGGAAGGAAAAGAAAAATCAAGGAAGGATTTTTAAAGGATAAAAGAAAGGAATTTGGTGATGTATGTCTTTGATAGAGGGAGAGGTCCTTGCCCAAAGCAGCACCCTGACTCTCTACTCCCCTGCAGGGCGTAACAGGTAAGGCCTGCGGCCTGAAGAAAGCAAGCCTCCAACAATATGTACTAATGATCACATTATGTAAAAGCACAAGTGTCCTCTTGGGCGTGGCATGCTGTCCTGGGCACAGTCAAACACAGGATATCAATGTTCTACACTGCACACGAGTGGAAGGTGCTGGGAGAGCCAGATGTGCAAACAGCTTCTCTGGTCAGCTGCAGGACGTCGAGGCTCACAGAACAGCCGGATGTGACTGAGGCAGGTGTCCCTGCTTTTACCCACACACGACTCCTGCCCCCATCCCCAGAACAGAAAGGTTCACCAGAAAGTCCCCCATCCTCTCTGTAACAGTTTGGGGACTTTGCCAGCAAGTTCCTGGCAGATGTTGAGTGGGAGAATGAGTGACCCCTGACCAGTCAATCTTATGAAACTCAATTGCAAATCCCACCTGGTTTCAATGACCCCAGAACATTCTCTCACACCAGGACAAAACAGTTTCCAGGTCATGCCTGCTTTGGGATGCTGGACTCCAGGGCTTTGTACCCAAAGACACGTGTCCTCTCTTGTGTCCTGGGTATGGCAAGGACTGCAAAGGAGGCTGAAGTGAATCACCACAAAGCTATGCTGCACAGGTGCAGTGAAACTGTGATACGCTGGGAACTGGGAGCTGGGTGGGCCCTGGGGGGAGGGTGCCGCAGGGCACCAATTCCCAGGGCTGAAATATAACCCACGCACGGCCCCTCCCTCTGAGAGCACAGTGCACTGGTTTTCCTATTTCTGAGGCTTTGTTTTCACACAATGGATGCATTTCTGAGCCCCTGCCTTTGTAAAGGGACACCATTTAGGGAGGTGAGTGATTTTCAAGTTGAAGCAGCCAGGGGATCCACTTTCCCACATTTTTGGAGGAGCAGAGTTCAAGTTCTAGCTCTTGTCCTACACTGCTGTGTGACTCACCTGAGCTAAGTCACTTGTCTGGATTTTGATCTGCTCTGTGAAGCCACAGTCAGAGGAATGGGACATGTCCCTGGACTGTGGGAAGCTGAGCACTCCAAAGGGACCCAAGAACCTGCTCACTCATCACCCTGGATGCCCTGACGCAGATGGCGGAGCCAGCGGGGAGCCAGCAAGGCAGGAGCCCCTGCTTAGGTTCCAGACATTGAGGAAGGTCTATGAAATCTAAAAGCCTTCAGTGACCTGCGGGGCTCCCCACTGGGAAAGGTGGGCACTAGGCAGGGGAGCTCAGTCAGAGCAGAATGAAACATCACTTTTAGTGAGAAATGATGAACCAATATTGGCCCCCTTGCCACCTGACTGGGGCAAAATTTGGACTTCCCCTTCAGAGTCCCTCTGAAAAGGAGACAAAGAATCTTCTTTTCAGTTCTGCATTCTCTAGTCACACTGGCGGCTGGGGGAGGGAATCTGAGGAGATAAAGTTCTACCTGCTGACCATCAATGGGGAATGCTCACCAATTGTTCCAGAGCATTCCAGGCTCCCCTCCACCCTCAGCAGTGGGCGATGGTAAATTCTGAACAGCACCCCTCTGGGGTAAGTGGAGACTGGCTCCACAGGCCACTCTCCATGTGGGACACCGTGGAGCTTCGTTGCTCTTAGGTGGGGAGGCAGCCAGTCTTGGGTGCCCCAGAAATTCCAGGCCCTCTTCATCACACATCACCCAGTAGGCATGGGTCATGGATGTCCTGAAGGACCATATCATCAAAGGCCCTGGTCCTCTTTGCACACACCTCTGCCCACCGCCATGCTGCCTCCTTTCCCTCAGGACCTGGCAGGGCTACGGCGTTAACCCGACCTGGACGACCTTCACACTCAAACCCCACACCACTGCCACCTGTCACCATGACTGCTCCCCTCCAGGCCAGTGGTTTGGGCTGGTGTCACAGTCTCTTGAAAACTCCTGGGTATCTGAGGGGTCGACTTGCTCTCAGACAGATACAGTGGCAGCAGAGGGGACACACGAGGGGATGCTGTATCCCTGCAGAGGATCGGGATTCCTTCTCCTTAGGAATCCAGGGGCATTTCGTGGCCTGAGAGCCCAGCCGCCATATCTAAGAGAAGCAGGAAGTCCTGACGTGTGGAGGGCCAGCCATACTCAGCTTCGGTCAGGGGCTGTGTGGAGGGATGAGGAAGGTGGTCTCTCCTCTGCTCAGAGCCCCAGGAAGGAGCCCACACTTGCACCCGTGTAACAGGAGATGAGACCGCCCAGGGAAGGAGCAGCTGTTACAGTCACGGTGTGGTGGGGGCATGGGTAGAGTGGCTTCAGATTCAGGATGCCCAGCCCTGGTATGTCGCCATTTCTCATCAGCACTAGCGTGTGATCTTGGCTCCCCAAGGCTCAGTTTCCCTTTCTGTGAAATAAGGTTATAAAGTGACTGCCACCACCTGCGATTACTGTAAGAGGGAGTCACTCAGAACCTGGCTCCTACAAAGCCATCAGGGTGGCCTTGCTCTCAGGGTCCCCTGCTTGGTGAGGAATCCCTTTAAATCTCAGTCCAACCCACAAACGTCTTCCACGCACCTGTCTGCCACCCAGCCACATCATCTCTGCCAGTTCCTGCCAGGTGCCAGAGAAAGAGAAAGATCCAGGTGCTCCCAGGCTAGGGTAGGGATTCACCTGCAAGCAGATTGCAACACAAAGTAGTGACAGATGTTTGCCCAGGGGGCCTCAGGGAGTGACTGATTGTGCCTGGGGTATCCCCAGGGCATGTGAGGCGGAGACACCATGATGCTGAATCAGACGGCAAGCAGGTACCCAGAGTACTCATTCATTCTTCTCCTTTTTCCTTTTTTTTCCCTATACATTCCTTCATTTCCCTCATTCATTATTTCTTGATTGTCCACTTTGAACCAGGCACAGAGAAATCCCCCAATACAGAAAGAGCCCTTCATTCGGAGGGCATGACGGGACTCCATGGACAGAGCCTTCCCCCGTCGAGGGTCTCCGTCCTGCCCATCTGCCCTCTTGCCACCACCATAGTCCTGAAGCTGCTGGTCTCACAGGGAGCCCCACTGGACAGTCTGTCTGGCCACAGCATCAAGCACCACTCGGGACGCGTTGTAGGGAGTCAGTAAATGTGTCAGCAGCTGTGACCTTTGGGGTGGGGAGTGCTCCAGGATGGTGCTCAGGGGGTCCAGGGAGCGTCTTGTAGGAGAGACAGAGGGTCACATGGAGGCAGAGGGGAGTAGGTGGACAGGAAGGTATGGCCTACCTGGGGTGGTGAGAGAGCAGGGAGGCCCTGAGGAGCACTCTGTGCTGTGAAGCCAAGCCTGCACACGCACCCCAGGCGCATTCAGCAGCCCCCATTCCTGTGGGTGCCTCTGCTGATGTGTGTGCACTGTGTTTGGGTACATTACCCCCTGGGGAAGCGGGCAGGGATGGGAGAACAAAAGAAGCAGAGGCCAACTGCAGGAAGAATAATCAAACTGGCCCCACTGTGGGTGACGATGCTCCATCCCAGGGAACATAGGAGGACCCTGTAAAATGTACCCCAAAACCATCACCCCTGGGGAAGGAAGGTTCCCCGTCTGAGGGTGATGCCGATCCCAGGAGCTGCTAACTCACTCCAGTGGAGATGCAAGTGCTGAGCAAGTCCCGTGCGTGGCCATGCTGCAGCATCGAAGCTCCCCTGGGGCAGGATCATGGGGACTTGGCATGGGCTTGATTTGCCTGGAGTCAGGTTGCTCCTGCGTGAAGGTGATGGCCCCCTGTGGAGCACGCTCCTGCTGAGAGGGCTGGAGTAACAGTTGGTGCTGAGAGTTCCCAGTGGCACAGGAAAGGCGATAGGGCTGGGTGGTTTACAGAAAAGTACAAATCCGTGGTCGCAGCTGTCTGGCACCAGTCTTTGCCTCTGGTTATGTTTTCCCAGATTGAGAGCCACACATTCAAGGGCAAGTCACTGATTTGGGAAGTGCATGGGGGGCTGGGTGGAGGACTGGAGAAGGAAGGTACTCAGTCGAGGGTTCATGAATAGGGCAATGGATAAAGTGAGCAACTGGAACCTAATCCCAAGGGAGGACGCCCAGAGACATGATTCTCGGATGTATCCCAGCCTTAAGTGAGCTGGGGTGCAGATGATCCAATCCCCATCGCTCATGGATTGAGAGCTGCTCTGGGACTGTTAGCTCCCTGCACTTGAGGTCTGTCATGAGGGCTGAGTAACTTTCTGAGGTTTTGGTCAAAGTTTGAGGCAGATTGCAACCATTCCTTCCAATAAAGCCCCTTGCCCAGGCCTCATCCACAGGGGATAGTAAAGGACTCGGAGGTCTATGCTTGCAATGGCGAGGATACGCCATCTTGCAAAGCCCGCCCAAAGTGCGCCAGCTGGAGAAATCTCACTCTAGCTCAAGGAGCACTTCTCCCTGGCCTGCTTCGGTTTTCTCCACAGCCTGTCTCACCCTACCAGGCATGAGATTGTGTATTTATTGGCTTTTTGGATTATGAACTGTCTCCTCCAATGATAGACTAAGCTCCCCAAGGACAGGGATTTGGTCTTACTGGCGGTTTTACCCCAAGTGCCCAGAACATATTCAATAAACATTTGTTGAATGGAGGAAGGAAAGACCAATACATGAGATTCTAGGAGCCCAGTTCTCAATCAATTCAGTCTCCAGGGGAAAAAAATCCAGGTCATTTCTCACAGCTTAAAGGGAGCTGCTTCTGGTTCCCCCTGGGCCCTAAGGCTGGTTTCCAGAGGTTGGTTCTCATTGGCCCAGTGGGGGAATTCCTTCAGGCACCATCACCGCCATTTCCAGCTGGGTGGGCCTCCTTCGTGAGTCCCTTGGGACTGGGATCCGTGTCCCGTCCCACCTCCTCCATCTACCCCCGGCCCTGGCAGTCTTCCTTACACATAGTCTGTGGTATAGAGTCACAGCAGTATTCAAAAGGTTAAAACAGAGTGAACTGTTAATTTTAATGCTTTCTCTAAGCTTCAGTTTTAATAAGCGAAAATGATGTTCTTATTTGCAGTAAAGTGGTGTTATAAAATTCTGTCTGTCAAGCTCATTTTAAAACCATGGAAATAAATGATCTGACAAAATCAGGCTATTAGACAAGTGAGGAAGAGTGATTTCCATAAAAGTAGAGGAGCTGTTCCTTAATTTCACACTTGGTAGTCTTTTGGGTCGACTAAATTTTTAAATAAGTGATAAAATTATATTAGCGCAATTGCATTTTTATAGATTTTTTTGGTCATTGTACTCTTTTTCAATCCCTTTATTTTAACTCAAACTGTTCTGCTGAAAGGTTACTCTCAACTTATGTTACCTCGTAACAGTGTCTGCCCACGACACGGCCCGAGGCTCACAAATCCTCAGACCATCCCAGCAGGGTCCAGCCAAAGCATGACCGGAAAATGATGTGCCTTGCCAGACATGTGGCCGGGGCCTGTGATCCCAGCGTCCAGAGGAAGGGGAGGTGGCCCCCTAAGGACATCCCCCAGGGGGCCCGCTGCTTACCTGTTCCTGGTGCCTGAGCTCACTTGATTTTTGCTCAGAATAAGTAAGAGAAGCAGGAGATGGTGTTCTCTGGAATCCTCCTTCCTCAGCTCAGGAGGCTGGGTGTGGACAATAGCCATCTTCTTTACTTTTCTTTTTTTTTTCTTTTTTTCTGGTGCTGGGGATTGAACCCAGAGACACTTCATCACTCAGTCACATTCCCATCCTTCGCTCTCTCTCTCTTTTTTTTTTTTTTTTTTTTTTTTGGTTGAGACAGGATCTTGCTAATTTGCTTAGGGCCTCATTTGAACTTGTGATCCTTCTGCCTCAGCCTCCTGAGCCGCTGGGATTATAGGCCTATGCCAGCACGCCTGGCTGGATAGTAACCTTCTGTGTCTAGACCAGGAGAGGAGTTGAACTTAGGCAGAAGGAGGGGATGGGGGCTACCCTGTGATCCCTCCTGTGCCCTCACATCTCCAGGGAGGGGCTGAGCATCCTGTCTCGGGTCTTGGGCGAATTCTAAAGGAAGGCCTGGAATCTCAGTCAGGTCTCATGGGCTGAACTAGCCCTGATGGGACATATATAGGCCCAGGTGGGGCAGGAAAAGAGAACTCCTCTGATCTTATTTTTAATCATTAGAACAACTTCTAAGGCATGAATCTTTAGCATACGTCCTGCCCTTCCCTGTGCCAGTTTCTCAGCTGATCTGATCAGAGGACAGGCCTGTGCCTTCTGCAGCCCCAGGTGCAGCCTCTGGGTTCTCTCCAGTGCACAATTCAGGCCCTGGGGTCCTTTTGCTGGTGTGCTTTTGGTTAATTCTGGACCCAGCCAGCAACTCATACTCTCCTCTCCAGCCTGGGTTCCTCTCTTACTCTTGTGGTCACTGTCATACTTACTAGCTTGTCACATCTGGTCATGTCTTGTCCTGGTCACCCTGCCTGATTCAGTCAGGCAATACTTCATGAAGGTCTACTCAATGGCCACCCGCTCCAGGGAGCTCTGAGCTCAGCTCAGCTCTCACCCAGCCTTGGGGAGGCACGCTGGCCAACAGGTGGTTCTCCAGACTTCGCAGGGCAGCAGTTTTAAAAACACAAATTCATTTCCAGTTAGCCCTTCTCCAGGGGGACTCCGAGACTTGGAAGAGGGAGAGAACGCCGGTTTGCAAAGCACCTCCTGTGTGCAGGCAGTGTGCTAGACTGCTAATGGGCAGACACCTTGCGTATTTTGATGGGAAGGGTGTGGTGCTCACCGTGAAGCACAGCTCTTAGGAGAATTGAGCTTCCGGTTCCGGAGAGGGAATGGCCTCTTGTCAGTGAAGCCCAGGGTCTGAGAAAGGGAGAGGCTCGCTGTGTTAGCACTTCTTAGGGAGACAGCGAGCTTGAGGGCAGAGGTTTGGGGGAATTGACTTGCCCTGCTTGTTTTGGCATCAGTTTAGCCAAAGTTTTCTCAGCATTTTCTGTGTGCCCAACACTATGCCACCTTCACCAAGAGAAGGCTCATCTTGGAAGCGGGCAGCGTGGAGAGGAGCGTTGCTTTCCCCGGGAGGACTTTTCAGGCTGGATCTTAGCACAAGGGGAAAGAGAAGCAACTTGAGAACTTCTATCCTCTCTCTGCCTCGGTTTCCCCATGCATGCAATGCATGCGTGGGGTGCTGGGGCTCTCCCAGCTGAGGAATTCCCCAGGCAGAAAGCCTGTGGTTATCAGGAAGCGGATACCTGTGGGCCGGAACTGTGTCCCCTCTGCCAGGCACTGCACATTCCTCTGACATCTGAGGGAGCATCTTTGGAACTCAGAAGTCAAAACTGCATTCTGCACAGTCTTCAAGAGGCGACGACTGAGCTGAGGGGAATGTTAAAGTCTCAGGCGTTTCCTGGAAAAGAGGAGGAAGTGCTAGAGGCGAAGCCTGAAGGGTGGCCTGGGAGGGCCAGGGCTGTCTCTCCCAGGGAAGGAATAAAGAAGAAGTCCAAATTAGTCATGTTGTATTACTTCTTTTTATGGCAATGCTCTGAAAGTCTGCAAATGTCAGCATGTTAATTTACTGTCACTCAGTGATATTATTTCATCCTTTCAAAAATGTGTTTCTTGCATTTTCAGTAGCATACTCCAAGTGTTCTCCATCTCAAAGTTTCTATAGATAGTGCGACTACTTTCACTCTGACCGTTGCCAAAATGTAGAAATTCATCGTTGACTGCAGCCACATATACGTTACGAGCGGAGTCGGGAGTCGGATTTCCTGCTTACAAAAACTCGGGGAGAGGTCTGAATTTTCTCTCTGTTCTCCTTCCATCACCTCTTGTCCTTCTAAAGTGCTCTGTGGTTTCTCTCTCAAGGAACGCGCAGAGATAAATTTAATAGAGAAATTTTAACACATCAGTCATGGCTGAGTTTGTATATGAAGTCTGAGCCCTCCCTGTCTCCCAACCCAGCCCACCCCCAGCCCCATGCTTCTCCTATGGTGGCAAACTTATTTCAAAAATTCTGATGAAACACTTTGTAAATTTTGTTATTCTGTGATGATAATAAATCATTATAGCCTTAAACACTTCTCGAGCTTGGAGCCTCAGTCACAAATTATCTTGTCATTCTGACCAAAACATTCTCCAAAAAAGCTTGACAAGTGCTAAAACCCAGAACATGAAACCATGTGTTGTTGTGAAAGCAAGATTCAGAAATGTCAATTAATTAGATTAAGAGGCTACTTTTAGCTTTACTTGTGTTGCCAAATAACCCTTAAAATATGCATAGCAGTGGAAATCTACCTCCGCGGTACAGTACTTCTGTGCCGAAAGAAGACAATGGATCGGACTAATGGACGAAATTATTGTATCTGTCAGTCAGCTCGGGAGAATGATCTAGAAGCAAATGTCTTGCTTCTTTTTCCACAATGTAGCTTTACGAGCTGGGTAAATTCTGCCATTTATGAATTCAAGTAGTTTCCACTCCCCCCTCCACTCCACCCTGTGGAAATCATGTACATATCAAGAAGGAAAAGTGGAGTCTTTTTCGTATGTCTTTACTAGTAAGATAGGTTTTTTAATGTCTTTCCGGGCTTTTTTTTTTTTTTTTAATTTGCATTTGCATTCTGAAGTTCACTTTGAAAAAAATACATAAAGTGGAGAAATTATTTAAACGTTTTTTTTAACCCTGTTTCTTGAAAATCTTATCTTTAAATAATCTATATCCTCAATTTTATTTATGCCATAAACTGTTCCTATATTTTAATGGTCTGTTTGCTTTAAAAGGGGTTGTTGGTTTTAATAGCTCAGTTACTATCTTTGTAAACTAAACTCCTTCTGACGAAATTCAAGCAGATCATCTCTGCCTGTGTGTGGAAGGCACATTCCAACCCCCGAAAAGGAAATTTAAGCCAAATAAATGTTCTGCCCAAATTAAAATACATAAAATGAATAGTTAACTCGGACAAGAGCTGATGGACGGAGCAGTTGGGCTGCGGACATGTGGGTGTAGGGAGAGCTAGCTGCCAGGCAGGGCCTCAAGAGAGAAAATCCAAATGAAATTAATTTCCTGTAACCCCCTTTGTCCATTCCTCAGGACTAATTGATTGCAGTGCTGGCATGGATGACTTGGGCGAGCAGAAATGGGCAGCGAGGGTGGCACTGCGGGGGTGGCGTGAGGCTGTTCGCTCCCAGGAGCTGAAGAGGGACGATTGGGTATTGCAGCCCCTGTACCCCAACCCCGCTTGGGGGTGCCCCATTAGGTCTCTTGGGGGAGGACAAGGACTTAAAACTCACCTCCAAGTTCTCAGGGCAGTCATGGCCATCTTGATGCTATTATATTCCATGTGGTTCTGACACTAACTTTATGACAAGTCTGTCATGGAGGAAGGGCATATCTGTGCTCACACAAAGAAATAGCAGGGGCAGGGAGTGTGAGTACACAGAAAAGATGTCTGAAGCTGTGCAAAGTTGCAGAGCTGTGAGAGGGTTGTCCTTCCCTTCTCGGCCTTTATAACCTCATCGCTGACTGCCCACAGTTATGGCCCCCTAAGGAGGCAGCATGAGGAACTGAGAAAGACACAAAGGAAAGCTGCCTTCTCTGAGCACTCTGTCCCTGGGGCTGGGGTGCTCCCTCTTGTTGGTCAGGGCATTAGGTGTCCTATGCCAAACCTTGGACTTCCTGTGGGAGGAACTTCCTGTATGGAGCCACTTCCTGCATGATGTCATTTTGTGGGGCCAAGAGAAGGGAGGAAGTGGGGCCCTGTTGCCAGCTGCCTGGTTCCCCTGTCCCACGACTCCGGAGGGTCCCCCACTCATTGTATTCCCCACGCCTCTCAGCCTATCTCCCTTTTTTAGCCAGCAATGAGGCAATTAATGAGCTGTACAGAAGCCCTAACTTATCTCTGGAACTAGATGGGTAATAAACACATAAATAAGTAAATAATTAAATAACTAAATAAAATAAAACGGATGAGCGAGGCAAGCAGGGCTCTAGCCTCCCTGGAATAAGTAGCACAGGGTTAGTAGGAACAGCTGGTGAGGAGGGCGAGGCCTGCTCTCTGGTCTCAGCTCCGCCACCACCATGGAGCGCATTCTGCCCATGCATGAGGAGGCATGCTGCCTTAGTGACAGGAGCTGGTGGAGCCTCATCTGCCTTACCCCCAGCTGTGCCACTCAGAGATGTCCCTGCACAACGGTACAGAGGTTTGCTAAGGACCGAGTGCCAGGTGCCCATTGCAGTAACTTGCTTCTTGATGGATCAGGAACTGGCTTCCTTTTCTTGCCTGCCACAGTCTCCCCTCCTGTGATTTTGGGATCACCTGTCACATGAACTGGCTACACTCAAATACTCATCTCAGTGTCTGCTTCCAGAGAAGTCCAGCCCACGAGACAAACAGTGAGCAGAAGGGACAGAGGCCAACCAGAGAGCCAGTCAATGCCCTGTCTAAAGTGGGCAGCTGCTGTGCCACACTGGCCACCTGCTGTCACATAGGAATGTGGCACACAGACATGCCAGAAATCTGACTGTGCTATGAAATCTCCCAATTTTCAAAGTTTGGCAATGAATTAAAGTTTTTCTTGTTTTTTTTTTTTTAATTATGTGGCTCAAACCAAACAAATCTGTAGGTCATATTTAGTCCACAGTCCACATTTGGCAACCCTTGCCAGGTAAATATTCTCGGTTTAGTTCAGGTGCCAAAGAGACTGAGCCAAAGGATGAGGTTTCCTCTTTCTAGTAAATCCTAGTCTTCAGCCACATCAGGGTCCACAAAGAGAGTAAAAGGGAAGAGCAGCCCAGGGACAGAGAAGGCCACTCTGTCCTGGGGGTGCTGGCCCTCAGCTCTACCTTAGGAAAAGAGTACTGGGCATTTCCCACAGTCACCATTGCCCACCCAGCATGCGTTTGTCCCATGGAGGGGAGGGACAGCGCCCAATCCATCAGGAAAACCTGTGATTGGGGGCCTGGCTAGGCTTCTCCCCTAGAGAATCAAGATCCTTTAATCCGGGACACCATTCTCTTATTCCCTGAAAAACATGAGACGTTTTCAGGGGGCTCATACCCCGTGTGGTAAACTGAGGCCACACAACACTCAACATGCACAGAGGAGCACCTACCAACTCAGAAATAGAGCCCTCTGCATCCAGAGCTGGAACGTCAATCATACAGCTTGAACCCGGGCTGGGGGCATGGGAAAAGGAGGCCTCCTGCTCTGGGCCTGGAAGCAGGTCAGACTGAGCCTCTGACAGATCACAGAGGTTGGTGGGGAATGGGGACTGAACCTAGTCTTCCTCAAGGGGAACCCCACCCAGGATCTGGCTCTCACTCTTGGGAATGGAAGCTCTTTTGCCCCTTAAGACAAGTCAAGAAAGGGAAAATCAAACCTCTAAGACAAAATAAAGTGAGGGAGAGAAAGAAAGGACTGAGAAAGACAGAGGGACAGATTCCTGGTGATATCACTAGGCACCCACATCCAGCTATACCTGAAGCCCATTATTCTTGGACTTCAGGAACATGAAACAAAATTTTGATTTTTTTCTTAGGATTCTAAGCCAGTCCCTGCTGACAGCATCTTGCTGGGCATCCCTGGCCTCCCAAGCCTGGAAAGAGCCCAGTGCCCTACAATTTACAAGTTCCAAAAGGCAGTAGAGAACAGCATTACTAACTGGGATCCACCACTAAGGCCTTCCCTTAAGCACCCACTCCTGCTATCCATCAGCAAATACACGTATGAGCCCACCACATGTTTTCTTGAGGAGAGATTCTACTTCTGGATAAAAGCTACAATCTCTACAAGGTTAAGAAGCTGTGGTATAAAGCCCTAGAAAAATCCTCAGGTAAGAAACACTAGAATAGAACGAGATGCATCTACCACTAAAAGGGACACAGCAATAGCTTGTGGATGATCCAGAAGGCTCTTCTCAGGATGCAATGGCCTATACCACCTTCAAGTGCAGCCAGAAAGGAGGTCGAGTGAGCCAGCCTTTGTGTGGTTTCTACCAAGGAGAGGATTAGTCCTGCGATGTCCTCCCTGGCAGCAATCTCACATCCAATCCATCCTTCAAGGTCCCGCTCAGACTCCTTCCTGCCCAAATAGCCTGCTCCTGGCAGGTCACTTCAAGGTGCAAGTTTTGAGTCTTGCAATTTCCTCTGTTTTCCACTCAATCTCATAATTCGCGGCAGGTTGTCATTTGTTCACTGCTACTGTCTCTTCTCTCTCTAGCTGGACTCCAAATTCACCCAAGACCAGGTCAGGTCACATTTTCTTACTCATTCTTGGTGCTGGCCCAGGGCAGGACGCTCTCAGCAATCACAGAGCTCACTCCATTCTGGGAGGTGGCCCGGGTCCAAGGAGACCTGCCAGTGTCCCGCATGTCTTGGGCATACAGAGGTTACCCTCTCAGAACAGCAAACCCTGCTGCCACATGGATATGAGAGCAGAGTTCCCTGCGGACCCTGTGGTTTCCAGTTCTCCAGTTCCCTCCCTTCACCTCTCCTTCCTCCACTTGGCCCCCAGAGCCTTTCAAGGTTAAACCTGAGGTACCATCTCCACTTTGGCCTCTCCTCCTCCTGCCCTGACTCCATCTTTCGCTGCCACCCTAACTCTGGGCTGTTAGAAAGAGAGGAGCTTTCCCGTGGATGCCTCAAATTCTCTTAGAGGAACGGACCCATCTCTTCGGAAGAGTTTTGTTTTGTTTTGTTTTCTCGGAGCAGAGTCATGCAGGGGCAAAGGCCATTTTAGAGCACAGAGGAAGCAGCCAGGATCCCAGAGCACTTTCTATTTGGTGATCAGTAAAATGCTGACTTTGATAATGTGAATACGGACAGTGTTGGAGAAGGCTATAATGAGAAGCAGGACAGAGTGATGCTTAGTGGGTTCAGTGTGTGCAATGGTCAGACCTTGGGAAGAACAGGAGGAAAACGGGCAGGGGGCTCCTCTGATGTGCTCCTTCCCCAATCCTGCTTCGTCCCTCAGACCTGAGACCATCTGTTGGTGCGCTGCACTGCACCACCATGCAGGAGATTCTATCACCGTGCCAAGAAGCCTATCATGAAATCTAAGATCTACTCTTTCATGGAAATAAGTGCCAAAAATCATCCTCCTTCAAAGAACCAGGGTGTTTTGGGAGGTAAGGGATTGGAGCATTGGGTAATCCCTGGATTTATGCTTGGCCTCTGGGTTTCCAATGTTTCTGAAAACATTAGTCTGGCTGGCCTTCCTGCTGGACACCGTGAGGCCTGGGCCAGGCCACTGCTCCTCACTGGACATGATCTATTAATGGGCCCCACAGGAATCTCTTAATCTGCCTCCCAGGGCTGAGGAAACAGCAGAACAACCTGGGGGAATAACTGTCCTGACAGAGATGACTGGTGCCACTAGCTCAGGATATTATGGCAGGACTCTCTGGACTAAGATGATGTGGAAGAAGGCATTGGCTTTCTTGGATGAGCAAAACATTAGCTCCTCTTATTACACTGGCCGGGAACTTGGGTCTCATTCGCTGCTGGAGAAGGGGGCTCTGTGTTTCACCTTTCCTGCCAGCTGCCACTCAGCACTTCCCATCCAGGTGCCATCTAACCACGGGGAGGGGAGCATTCCTGAGACCCCAGCTCCACAGGCACAGTCACCAGGCAGGGCTTGGGCTGAGCGGGGAGAAGAACCTGCGTGTGCCATCGTCAGCGATCTCAGCCACACCGAGCAGCGCACGCGGCCTTGGCGAGTCTAGGCACTGCGGGAAAGCATCCTTTCTTTCCCCAGCCACATCTACTTCTTTCTGAGGGCTGTCACAGCAGCCCTTCAAACCCATTTGACTGGGTTGGAGCGCATCACACTGTCACCAACTCAGTTTTCATTAGGCGGCTGCTTCTCAGTTAGCCTAGCCAAGCAGAAGAACTCAAACACATGCACAAATTAAATCGACATCCAAACTCCACCAATATACAAAGCAATTTAAATGATATTCATTAGAGCGATGACAAGCCCTGATGAGGCTTTCAGGAGCCGGGTCCTTCAGCTTTTGCCGACTCGGTTTCATGGTCACTGAGGCGGAACTCCAGCGACTGTACCTCCATTTTTTTTTTTTTTTAAGCCAAGAAAATGACTCCTTCCTGACACACCTATCTTATTTCCTTTCCCTTCCTCCCAGTCCTCTCAGCTCAAGTTTACCCAGCCCCGGTTTCTGGACACAGGTATGGATATGAATTGGAGAATCCCATAAAGGAAAAGTCAGCCACTCTGACTTCTTTTTTCTATAAATGCTCCAATTAAAACAGATTTCAGTTTCTCGTAATTTCATTTCACTTGGCCTGGGAGATCTCTAACTCACAATTACGATGGTCATAAATGTGTCCCTGGAATCCTGCTGTGGGGGAAAAAAATGGTAGTGAAATGTTGAAATGCAATAATTTTTAAAACACAACCCCCCAAATTCAAAAAGTCCCATTTATATATTTTAATTTTTTTTTTTTTAAAAGAGAACAGGATGACCATCCTGCAGCTGCCTAGGGCTAAGAGATGAGTGTGAAGGCCTGTGGGGTTTTCAGGGGTGCCATGTGGGGGACTCACAGGACCATGTATAGAGGCTGAGAGCCTCACCAGCCACAGAGCCAAATCTCCAAGTCCTTGGGCAAAGAGAGCAGCCCAGGGACTGCCTGATTCATTATCAGCTAAGGGCAGAGCAAGGTCACGGCCACATCCATCAGATCTTTGGGCTTTGGAGTTTGCGGTCTAGATAATATCCACAGCAGGGGGAATGATCAGCAACTTCATACACTGATGCCTGCACTTCTGTTTATAATTTTATGCTCAAGGTTAATTATGTGTGTCCTTGGCTTTGATCAGAGATATTAGCATGTGAGAATATTGCCTGTACCCATATTGGCAAAATAAGGATTCCTAGAAATTCCCATGGACCGGAAACACACTTCCATCACGGAGGCATGAGCTCTTACTTGGGAAATTGCTTTGTAAATAAAGGTATAGACAGCACCATCCGATCAAACTTAGCATGATCAGATGTTCTATACCTGTGCTGCCAGAAAGAGTAGCTGCTGGCCACATGTGACTGCTTAGCACTTGACACATACACAACTGAAGAACTAACCTTTTAATTTTATTTAATTGTATTTCATTTACATTTGAATAGCCACACGTGGCTGGTGTCTGCTATACTGGACAAATGGTAAATAACACAATGTATCCTACTTCCTGAGTTAGCTAATTGTGGATGTTAATCTCTAGAAAGAGGTCACCTTGCTTATCATCATTATCATCAGGGATGATTTATTAAGAATATATTAGTTCATGACATTATACAAAGGTGGTAGAAAAGCAGTTCCTCTGATCTTCTATCATTAGAATTTAATCTCAAAAACACCTGGCTTCTTGGACCAGAGGCCGGGGGCTGACACCAAATGCAGAGCCCTGGAAACGGCTAACTTTGATCTGAGCCACTCCTGAAGTCCAGAGGTGTAACTGGACTGAGTCACCATTAGGTTGTCTGGGATTATCCCAGCCATCATGAACTGTCAGGCAAAAAACCAACAATCTGGCACATCTATTGTCTTGGCAGGGCAGGGAATGTGTTCTCAAATCCGAAGGCCTTTGGAACCAAAAAATCCTCCCATTACAGAGTTCATTTGCCTTAAAAACCTCATGGGGGGTGATTCCTGTCAAATCCTTGGGGATAGAAAAATGGCATCTGTGAGTCATACAACATCTCCCTCTGGCTTGCGGAAACTCGATGGAGTGCGAGAAAAAAATAAGCAACCTCCCTGGAAACAAAACCCTGTGTTTGATCGCTGCTCTGCACTGACACTGGAAATCCAGCCCTCGGCTGCAACAGGACTGCCACACAGCACGTGGGAAGGTGGGGTTCTGTCAGAGAGGAGCTTTTTTCCTCAGTAGCTTCATGCTCAGAGACAGAGCCAAAACCTAACCCAAATGAATGAGATTGTTTCTGGAGCTAACTAGCGTATTTTGCAAAGGCCAGCACACCCTGGAATTGCCTGGAAGCCTGAGTACCTTTTCCACGTTTTCTGAGGTCAGCTGAAGGCTGAAAGGCATCGACTGGCATGGGGCCCCAAGGGAAATGTATTTTCAGGTTTCCTTTGCCAAAGATTACACGTGCTTACTAATAAATCCCCAGAGAGAAAGAAGGTTAGCGTTTCTATTACCCAAAGAATAACTATCTGGCGGAGTAAAAATGGTAATTTCTCCATTAGCTAAAAGGATAATAGCTATTATTTTAAAGTTAAAGTATTTATTATTGAAGAGTGGTGTTGGGGTTTGCTGTTTTCATTTTTATGATTGCTTCTTATAATACAAAGTGTATTATTTTTGTGCTAAATAGTCAACAGAATAAAATGCCATCGCAATTTTCCAATTTCAGACGAACAACACAGATGATTTTGCAAAAAAAACAAAATCATTTATTTTTTTATTTTGTATTAGATGACTTGGAAATTTCTGGGGATGATAGTTTCAGCACAGGATTTGTTCAATGCAGCTTTGCTTTCCATCAGCTCCTGTCCCTCTAACCACTCTCAGTTTCTATCTTCAGAATTCTGCTCTCTCAAGATGGAGCTTTTTATACTCTGTCACCGTGTTGTGGAACTGTAGAGTCAGGGGTTGGGGACAGTGAAGTCCACCTAGCTACAGGGGCGTAAATCCTTCTGGGGACACAGAGGCCTGGGCAGCCTCCCAGGATACACCACCTCCACTTCCTTCTGAGCGCAGGGCACCCTGAACAGAAGACAGAAGTGCAGTTTGGCCTGGTTCTCTCTCTCTCTCCTCTCTCTCTCTCTCTCTCTCTCTCTCTCCTCTCTCTCTCTCTCTCTCCCCTCTCTCTCTCTCTCTCTCCTCTCTCTCTCTCTCTCTCTCTCTCTCTCTCTCTCTATATATATATATATATATATATATATGTATGTATATGTATATATTTTTCCTTTTGCAGAATGAAAATAGAACAAAGGTACCGGGAGATTGGGTCCTCATCATAACCAACCCTAAGTTACACGTAAGATTTTGGTTAATTATAGAATTCTTGCTGCCTAAAACTTAAAGATACATCCCTGATATTTTTGCTAAATGTTGACTGCAGCGAATAGCTAAGATGTGGCATATTGATTTCTTGTTGTGAAGTGAGCTGTTCAAGCTCCATTTAAGATTTTCATCTTGCATGTAGCCCTGAGCACATCATAGCACCATAAATTAGTTAAATTGCACATTTATCACAAATGTTATTTTAAGATACTGCGTAAATGTGATGGCTGGAAGATATACAGTAGGGCTGCAACAAGACTGGGCTTGGGCGGGGTGAGGTCAGGGTCACCTACACACCTGTGATTAAACCCGCCTCCCCTGGCAACATCCCCCTCTTCCCTGGACACCTTGAAGACCGGACTCAGACAACCAAGTGCTCCCTCCACTCACCTGCTCTTTAAACACCAGTCACAGAAGATGAAATCCAATGACAACAGACTTGGAATTTGACTTTAGATTCTTCTCTTTGATCTCAGGGAAATCAGGACCATGCTGGGCTGCAAGTCAAAGTCCCTCCCTGAGAGCGGCCCACTCTTTAGCCAGGTAAGGGTTTGGTGCCTTTGAGAGAAAATAGCCCAGCTTTTGCAAGTGGGGTGAGACCCCCCAATCCAGCCCCACCCCCAGGCTGCATGCTAAGGAGACTGTCCTTATTCCAAGGGGATCTTCATTCAAGCCTGGCACCTTCAACTGCCCAGTTACTATGTCTTCTTGGAAATAAAATCAATTCCTGGTCCCCATTAATATGAGCAGTCCTTTCCTGGCTATGAGCCCAAGATGCCAAAGGAGCAGCAGAACAGGGCTAACCTACCTTGGTTGTCAATCCTCACTTCTCTCCCTAAATTGAAAAGTCCTGAAGATAATCCTGCGAGTAGGGTGAGGAGGACATGGGCAGTGTTGGGTCCTTCTCCCAAACTATAAAAAGGGGGGTCCGCCATCACTCGTACAAATCCCATCTCCCTTCAAGCCACATGGGCCCTGGTGGTGATGGAAGTGTTGTCAGTTTAATCTGTTAGATGCAGGACTTTGGATTCTAATAAACCGATGCTATATTTAACCTGTGAAAAATTCAAGAGTGGAAATCTGGGCTCCAGGATGTGAAGATGGGGAAGGCACAGGAGGGAGGGTGTCTCTGTCCCCTGAGCCAGGTTCTGGGGGGAAACCGATCCCCCAACTCCTCCAAGGAAATGCATGTGTCACTCAGCTCCTCCCAGGTAAGGGCCGGCAGGGGAAAGAACTGCTTGGGGGCAGGGGCAGTCTATGTTGAAGTTGGGGAATGGGGCAGGCCCTGGACCCAAGGGAACAGCTCTTTCCACCCACCTTCCAGCAGAGCCCATGTGTGTGTGGGGCATCACAGGTGAGAGCAGAGCTGGTATGGCACTATTTGCCAAAAGCTCATTTTAAACTCCAGTGAGGTTCTCTCTAAAAACCAGAAGAGAGATGGATTGCAGAGAGAAAGCAGAGTAGACAGAACATTTGGACTCATCTTGACAAGGAGGGGTGGGGACCAGCCGAAAAGCCCTGGGCGTGTTGCCGAACATCTTTGAAAGGGCTTAATTTAAATTTTTAATAAAAGGGTATTTTTTTCTTAAAGTTGAGGTGTTTTATGTATTACATGGATGTAACACATCTCTCATTTGTATAATTCTAGGTTAGGAGCTACAATGCTGCGTAACTGCAGTAGTAGTTTGAATATAGTAATAAAGGTATTTTACAATTTTACATGATGTTCCCAGCGTTTTGTTGGCATGATTTGCCGGGGCCAATAAAAGCTTGTGATTATCATATAAATGCTTTCCCCCCCCTCCTCCCTTAGATGGGTTCAGTCTCCTCCCGTGCCCTTCCCCCGCCTTGTTATCTCTGCTTGCTTTAGCACAGGAGAGCAAGCCAGGGAGGGACCCCGAAGTCCCACTGCCCAGTTCTGCTCTGCTTTTTGCTCTTTGAAAATCCTAAATCAACACGAAGGAACCAACCCACACAGAATCTTCCAAGGATCCTTCTCCTTCAGCTTCCTGCACAGCTCAGGGCCCCGACTGCTCTGCATGTACAAGGGAGACAGACCACGAGGGTTGGTCTGGGGTGACTGGAAGCTCTGACACTCAATGCTGTCTACCATGGCTTTCCCACAGGGACTCTGACCTCACCTGCATGTCCCCCTTCCTTTCAAATTTTTGTTCTTGGGGAAAAATTCTATCCAAGCGGCCACTGAGTGCTCGCTGCTCTGCAAACACCAAAGTTCACTAAAACTCCCTTGATTTACGTGCAGCCTCCGACTGCCAGCACCTGGCAGACACAGCAACCAACTCAGTCATAAACAGATCGCATACAATTTAATTTTAATGTGCTCGTTAGTCGTAGCACATTTCAGACATAATTGTGAACGCAACACAAATTATAGCAAAAAGACAATTTTAATGCTGCCGTAGAAAAAAGGGTTATATGAAGAGTCACATAATGGTGTTTCATTGTCAACAACAAAACAGGGCACAGAGTGTGTTCCGGTGTCTGTGCTGTTTACATGCCAATATTTTATACATAGGTTCTCATATGGTGTCAGCTGTCAGTTACTTCTGCAAATTAACTGCCAAAAATGGAGAAGAACAGAATCACTCGGAGAGCCGGTAACCACGGGTTACCTTTCATAAGCCTAAAGATAAAGCTGCAGTGTGGGATCTTGGGAGAATAATTAGGAAGAACAAAACAGAAAGTTACCAATTGAAATAAAAAGGTATCCTACAATATGAAATAGCAACCAAGAGGGCTTATAAATAAGTGAAAGAGGTTGTATCACAGAATGCCTCATGACTTAAGCAAAGTATTACAGTACAAACATTTTAAAGGCTTTATCAATGTTTAGGAAATACAGTACAAGTTCTTTTTTTTTTTTTTGTTCTTTTTTTTTCCTTTTCAAATAGACTTAACCCTTTGAGCACTGAGTTTATTTTGAGCGTTCTTTGCTTTCTAATAAATACCTTTAAAAATCATGTGCAAAATAGTATGATGCCTGCCAGGGATGGATTTCCTGGCCTCGTTTATTCAGACTGCTCAAAACAAATGATAATATGATGCTAATAAATATGTATAATTTAAACATGAACCTCTATCAATATAGATGTACTGGGTAGCAAAACAAACAATCATACTTTGCTTTCAGATAATGTTTCTGTATATTTTATAAATGCTATCTGTGGTATCTTCTGTATAATTTACAATGTTTGCATGTAAAAAACAAAACCCATAGACCTTAAAAAAGAAAAAGAAAAAGAAATATACACTATACATAGGCACGGCTTATGCCCAGAGCATAGCAGGTACATAAAACACTGTTGCTATAAATGCAAGAAAAAAGGTCATTTACCCACAATCACATTTTTTTCATAAGAGTCTGAAATCTATACAATATATACATCTATGTTTCAATGTGAAAATAATATTCTTTTAAATTTCAAGGCGTGTTATACCCCTGCAGACCTGCATAAATGGAGGTTCATATTATTAATTATAACTAAGCTGGTAAGGAGTTTAAAAAACAGAGCTTCATACATTATTATTATTTTATTTTATTTTTTAATCAAATTAATGCAAAAGTGCTTCAAAGTACTCAGAGGGCTAAAGATGAAAGGGTGAGAAATACCAGCACACTCGAGTCTCACGGAAAAAGTGTGCCTGATTTCGTTATAAATGCTTAATTAAACTGTCTGTTAATGCATGCAGCTTGAAGCATCGGGGGATGCTCACAACTAAATCCCATTTACACAAAGTTCCAAACACTTACCACTGCATTTTAACCTTCATATTTTACCAGTAACAACAGCTGATTATGCACCTCTATTAAACACTGTACAGTTATACAAAACAGTCCAGCCCAGAGTGATCCTCTGCAGTTAACATAAGAACATGTGCCAAGAACAAGACAGAGGGGCCTTAAGGTGCCTTCAACAGTTTCCCTCAAAGCAAACTGCAGTCATTTCCATCAGAAGCAAACGCTACTGCTTCTCCAACTCAGAGACATACAGAAGATGGTCTTCGGGCGATTTCCCATGTGTTTTGCTAAGGTGAAGCTTAACGGCATGCTTGCTCGCAAAGGTCCGATTGCAAAGTTTGCACTGATAGGAGGTCCCCAGGTCCTCCTCCGGGGAGGACGTCACCAATTTTTCTGATGGTGACTTGGTTTGTGCTATTTGATTGTTAATCTGTTCAGTGGACAGTTTGGATAAGTCCCGTAGCCGGAAGCCCAGATGTGACTCTAGGTGGCTGATGTATGTGGAAGGAGTCCTGATTTGTGACGCACAGTCATTACAAAAGAACACGGGGTGGCCAGTGTCCAAGTTTTTGAGGAACTTTGTTCCACCTGTCCTCCGAAGCTGGTATTTCACATTGGCCAGCCAGTGGCTGATGGTGGTCATGGACAGCCCCGTGAATCTTGAGATGTGCATGCGCTCCTGGGGGCTCAGGTCTGACATGATGTACTTCCCTTCGGAGGTCTGCCGGAGGCTGGCGGCAAACTGGGCCTGGAGGATCAGCAGGTGCTGGGGGTTCCAGTTTGACTGGCGGCCCTTCCTCTTCTGCGCAGGCGTCGACTCCTCGGCCTCCTCCAGAGTGGCCCCGTCAATGTCAGACTTCTCAGAGATGCTGGAAGGAGTGGAGGATTTTGACGTGTGGCTCTCTGTCAAGTTCTTCAGCATATCGGATATATCTGACAAGGCATTCTCGCGTAGCGGCGAGTTTGACATGAATGATACGACGGCAGATGTCTTTGCCGTTGTCACCGTGGATGAGGAGGTTGCCGGGGATGTGGACGTGGGGGACAAAAGCACTGAACCCAAAGAGCAGCCTTTGTCACTCTTCCCTTTTGTCAAGTCTATGGGCTGGTCGTTGTTGACGTGGTAGAAATAGCGGTCGAGGTGGTCTGCCTTCTTGGCCTGTAGGGGCGGTGGGGTGGCCACGGCCGCCTTCTCAGCCAGGCTATTGCTCATCTTGAAAAGCATGCTCATGGGGTCCAGCGCTGGCAGAGAGGGCTTGGCAGCCTTGCCCAGGTGGATGTTCATGACCGACTGCAAGGCGCTCAGAGGGTTGACGAAGGGTTGTTCGGGTGGGTGGTCAGTGATGATGGCCGTGCTGCCGCTCAGGCTGCTGCTCAGGGGCTTCACCAGTTCCTTGCCGTTCTCCACCGGCTCTGCCGCGGGGCTCCCCTCCTTGCACCCGTCCCGCGGGGGACTGGGGCTGTTCTCCTGGCTTTTGAAGCCCCCGTCACTGGAAGCCTCCATCTTGATGGGCTCGCTGAGTTCACTGCTGCACGGGGAGGGGGTGGCCCGCTTGGGCGGAGAGAGCTTGCCCTCGGGTTCCTTCATTTTCTCCTCGACTTTGGCAACTTTCTCAGTGACTTTTTTCACCAGCTCCTCCATGGCATGGAAGTTTGTCTTGGGCATCGGGGAAGTCTGGCTGCAGGGCGGAGAGACCAGAGTCTGGGTTTTGGTGGGAGACACCATCTCGCTGTTGCCGAACATGGGTTTCAGGGGTGTGCTTTTCCCCGATGAGCCCAGAGACAACTTCATCATGTTGGGGAGCTGGTAGGCGGCGTGGATGCTGGGGTAGCCGCCCCAGCTGGGAGTGCCATTCTGGGCCTTGTTGATTGCAGATGTCACCGTGTTTTCTAGGGATTTGAGGATATCTAAACCCCCTTTGGGACTCTCTTCTAAGTCATTTTCAGTCAAATAATGGTACTTGGAGGAGATGTCGTACTTTTCTTCTTCCTCGCCAGGCTTTTCCTTTTCCTTGGGTTTCTCGTCAGGGACTGTCTTCTCCTTGTCCATTTCCTTCTTGACCTCCACATTCAACTTCGGGGAGACACTAGCAGGAGTATTGGAGGGGGACGTGAAAGTGGTGGCCGCCAGGGGCACGGACTGTACCTTCTCATCCAGCAGGGTCGTGATGGTGGGCGTGACGGGCGTCTCCATGATGGGCTTCCCCTTCTTCATGGCCGAGTTAGTGACCTTGATGAAGTGGCCAGTAACCATCATGTGAGCCGTGAGCTCCTGCAGCGTGTCATGGGAGCTGCCGCACTCCATGCACTTCAGGATCTGGGACTTGCGGGCCTCAAAGTGCCAAGCGTAGCTGGCCCCGTTCTGGTGGCCGTACCGGTTATTTGGCGTGATGTAGGGGTTGGAGTTCTTCTGAAGCGCATCATTGGTGTCCGACATGGTAGCTTTGGGGGTTCCACCTGTGGAATCCGGGGAGCTGGGCAGCTCCAGCTCCAGCGAAGCTTTCTTCCGAGCAGCGGGAATGATTTTGGCTGCAACAGGAGTGACGGGTTCCTTCAGAGGCACTTTTTGGTAGTGTTTTGTTTTGATCATGTGGACGCTCAAGTCCTGGAGGGACTCAAAGGAGTGGCCACAGTACATGCACTTCAACACCTTCTGGGCATCTTCCTTCCCTTCCATCTCCAGCAAGGAGCGTTTGCGAGGCTTGGACCAGCGCTTCGGGTTGTTGTTGTCGGTCTCGTGGTTGTCGTCGCGGTAGTGCCCCGTCTCGTTCATGTGCACCGTCAGCTCCACCAGGGTGTCGTAGGCGGCGCTGCAATCTTTGCAGCGGAACTTGCTGGCCCCTGTGAAGATGGAGCCATAGAGCTTGCTGCTCTGCCGGTACAGCTGCACCGTGCTGAAGAGGCTGGGCTCCGGCAGCATGCGGCTCTGGGACACCTGCTGCAGGGTCTTGGCCATGGCACTCTGGTGCCAGTCGAAGCTCCCACTGCCGCAGCTGCTGCTGCTACTGCTGCTGCTGCTGCTGCTGCCGCTGCCGTTGTTCTTCTCCGAGGAGGGCTGGTGCAGGTTGAGGTTGAGGTTGGACCAGTAGGAGTTGGAGAGGAAGTTGTTATACACGGCCTTCATCTGCTCCAGGCTATCCGACACGGTCGTGTCCTCCAGAGGCACCGTGACTTCCTTGGTCTCCTCTTCATTCTTGATGGAGCCGCTTTCAAAGTCAGCCATGCGGTCACTGGTCTCACTGATGTGTGACTCGCTGTCCATCTCGTGACTGGAAAACTCAGCCGCCGGGGAGTTCTGGTAGCTGGGGCAGGTCTTGGTGAGCTCCTTCTCGGAGCACATGTACTTGGCCGAGGGTTCTCCATCTGCCGTGTGCTCTTCTGGGTCTATATCCTCGTCTACCAGGGCAGCTGCCTTTAACTCGTCGGAAACATAGGCTGCCAGGATAACAGGTGTGAGCGAAGGACAGGCAGGATGGAAAGAAGAGGGGGAAGGAGAAGGAGAGAAAGGGAAAAACACATTAGTAAGTGTTGCTCATACCTAGATTATGTTCTTGGTTCTCAGGAGAAAGCAGCAAACTAGATGGGCACCATTATTTGCAAAACTCAATAGTTAAAATGTGGTGTTTCTTTGGAGCAAAAAAAAAAAAAATCTGCTCTTCAAACATAATTTGCCACCTTATTCTTCTCAAGGGGCAACAGCTTGAAATTAAAACTAAATTTGAAATTAATGAAGCACATTCTGGAGGTGGCATTCATTTCTAAAGTAATAAATTACTTGTATCAACCTCAGAGACAGCAGTTCCTGTCTGTCAATTAATATGTCTTATGCTTCTCCTACCCCTAATGCATTTCTTAACAGACAGATTCACAATTTAAATTAAGCAACCATTTTTTACTCATTACATTTTTGAGGCTCAATCTTTAATAAATATAAAGTACAAAAACATCAATAAAATTTTTACGAAGTAAAAAGAAAGTACATCAATTGCAATAAATTAAAAACAAGGTTTTATGGCTTCTTTTTTTTTCCTTCCTGCTGGAAAAGCAGGTCTCCTAAAAGCTCAGGGTGAGTTGCCTCTCAGGGATGGGTGCTGGTTTGCTGCGGTTGAGAGGGAAGATGAGGATCTCCTACCACCCAGCCCTGGCCCTGCTTCCCACGTGGATATTCAGCCCTTCTCAGCCACCTGGACACACACACATCCATGCAGAATTATGTCAGAACAAGTTCAGGAAAATTGGTATGCGGTGCTCATTCCTGCTGTATAAATATATACAAGACCTTCCAGTGGACCTTACAAATGTCAAAGTGTTTGCTCTTTAGACTACTTTGTCAATATTTACTCAGCATAAGCTTCATGGGCATCCAACAGGGATCCTGTCTTTCTGGAGGCAATGTAACCAGGGACGTAAATCCGGCACGCACTCCCCAGCAGGTGGAGGGCGGGCCCAGCAGCTGCGGATTCTAGAAGGGGCACATCCAGAGACATAGGGCCCTGACAACATTTGTGTTGAGGACAGAGTAGATTTTTACCTTTCCCCCTTGCATTCAGTGACTCGGGTTTCTCCTGACTGAATCACCTTGTCCTGTGTGCTACACCTGGTGGGCCTACAAACTCTCAGGTGTGGCCAGCCCTGCACAACAATTTCAAGCCAAAGGAGAAAGGCAGAAAGTGACTTTTTCCTCTCAGTTCCTAAGTACCAGTTTGCCTCAAAATTCCAGAGAGCAAGGGTGCTGGGTGTCTGGAATGCTGTGTTGCTAACTGTAAGGCAGACTAAAAACATAATAAAAGTTCTTAGAAAAGGAAGAGAAGTTTTGGTTGTAGAATTTGGGAATTTTAAAGATTTGCCCCAGGTGAATTCCACAGAAAAAAAAATAAGTAAAACAAAAACCAAAAGACAGTGAATTGATTCCCTTGAAGTCAAATAAATATTTTCCCCTGGCCATTCCTTTCTGTTCAGTTGTGATGCTTTTGTCCCTAGGTCCCCTCTTTGGTTACCAAGATTTCTAAGCTGAAACATCATCTTAACAATGATGTGATGTGAACTTGGACAGGAATCCTTCCCAGATACTCACACCAGCTGTGGGGATGGGGATGCATTTGCTCACACACAATCTCTAAAGCACCGGTCTTGATCCTGGGCCATGGGATGTCCTTTAGAAATCCCCAGAAGAAAGATCCCTGCTCTGGTCAGCTGAGGTGTGAGGTGCCGGGGTGAACCTTAGTCTGGGGCCAAGCACTTAGAGATGACAACTTAAAACAGCTAAAGCTCTTCTCCTAGGGCCAGAGCCAAAATGCACAGGGAAACACAGCGCAGGCCAAGGCAGGCTCATCTGCTGGCCACAAGGAAGAATATGAATATGTGTGCTGAAAACAGAACAGGAAAAGGAAAATAAAAGAAGACATCTCAATCTTCCCTGCAGCCTTCCTCAACTTGCAGCACCTTTTAGAAATCTGGACTCACAAACTCCAACAGATGGCAGGCCTGGAGGGAGGGCAGCCAGGGTAAAGAGACCAAGTGTCCCAATTGGCTTGGACCTGTCCTGGCTTTAGCACTGAAAGTCCTGCATCCTGGGCAAATAGTCACCCTAGCTGAGGGACACACAGCATGACCCAGGTCAGGGCATCTAGACAGGTCTGGAACCTCTCTTAGAATCCTCGCTGAGGACAGCTATAACAGGGTGGACTGGAGGCAGCCCCCAATCTGCAGAAGACCACCAGGTGGGCTCACGCATGGTGCTTCTATTGAGGAAGGTGCTCTATAGTGAATGCCCAGCTTGGGAGAGGAATAGGAAACCACATAGCCTGTGTCCTTGCCACTGAGACCCAGGGAAACCCAGCCCTGAGCAGACAGGAATAGATACCAAAGCCCTTCTGTCCTGGACACGTTCCCAGTCACAGTATAAAGCTCAAGTCCCACAACTTGGGCATTTGGCTCCCATTTTTTACCTTCTATACATAGAATTAAATCTAGGAGAGCAACAGCCCCAGTAGCCTCTCCAGGAGGACACCAGGTAAGGACAAGTCAATAGTGGACACCAAAGCCCACCACGGCAAGAAGGCTACCAGCTGAGAGGCAAAAGCTAGTAGTTTTGCTGCCCATCTCCCACTCAGGAGCAGTGTGGCTCCCCAGAGCCTCCCCGGCTGACCCCTCCCCTGCTATGAAGCATCAACACTGCTCTGGGTGACCAGCAGGCTGTCTGGTGCACCCCTCTGTATGCTCCATCATTGATGTGACCAGCTCCTGCCCCAGGCTGGCCCCCAACATCCTCCAGTAAGCTTTGGAAATTGCACAGCAGTATCAGAATGTCATCCGTCTGATGGCTGAGGAGGAAATTAATATTGAAAGAAAAGTAAGGCCAACCTCCCTGGTGGGAATAAAATCCAACTGAGGGAAATTAAAAGGCTCCAGTGCCAAGAAGGCCTGGATCCTGGGGAGACCTGGCCTCACCCTGCACCCCAGCATGGCCCTGTCGTGGTTTCTGAGGTTCCTACCAAGTGCACTGGCACGCTGTCAAGATGGGAGCCTCACTACCTGTTCAAAGGCTGGGTTCTTTTCAGACCCAATGGTTAGACAGATTCCACAGGTTCCTCCCTCCACAGGAAAACGGAGGGCAGAGTACCAATCCTTCTGCTAGGTCTGCAATAACTGCACTCCTCTGAGAATCTCAGACATGCTAAGTGTAAATGGGCCCAGAAAGACAGCAGAGGGGAAGGGATGGGACATATTCATCTGAACCACAACTACTTCCTGAGTACCACAGGGGCCAGGTAGGTCGCCAGCCTCTGAACAAGCCATGGTTTTCTTTCTCTGGGCCTCCGTTTCCCTATCCGCACAACACTGGGCCCTGGAGTAAGGATCCAGGAGTCCGCCCCACCTCTGCACTTCCACAACCATATGGCTTTGTGGAGAAAAGGGTGAAGAACCAAAAATAAGCTTAAGTTCTCTGGGTCACTGTCCACAAACACCAGCTCCTCCCAAACACAGCTATCAGGTCATCTACTTAACTTGCAAAGACCCGGACGGACAGAGGGAAGATTTCTGGACTCTGAGACACAGTTAATGCCCTGAATCAGGTGAAGAGGGACAGGAGACTGGGTGTCTGCACCCACTGTCTGTGTGGGCAGTGGAGAGTCAACTAAAGGAGGGGCCTGATGAGAACAGGGCCCCAGCGACCAGGGTCCCCAGTGCTCCAGCGGCAGGCACCACCCGCCAACTGCGCCTCACAAGGACTGTGCACAGCCTTGGGAAGCGCCACTGTCCTCCTGCAGCCATCTCAGTCCCCTGCTGCTCTTTAACTTTCTGTATATTCTTCCTTAAATCCCCTAAGGACAAGGACCTTGCATCCTCGCCTTGCACATAGTAGGCAAGCAAGACACTGGCTGTCTCATTTGAAAAGAGGTTAGCTGGAGGTCACTCCAGCAGAGACGTGTTGCTAACCACCTTCGTAACAGAATCTGCCCCTGCTCTCTGCCCCTGCTCTCTGCCCCACTCCGGGTCTGGACCAGCCACCAGCCTTTCTCAAACCCTCCTCAACAAACTCCCTGACTCCGTCCCAGTCTCTTCCATCTAGAGTCCCCAAACAGAAGCCACTGGGTTTGTTGTAAAGTAACTGGCTGGTCCTGTCACTCCCTCATGGAACACCCTCAGTGACTTGCCACTGATCTCAGAAGAAAATCCAAATTCCTCAAAGTAGTCCCCAAGTCCTCCACCATTTGGCTCTGCTTCCTCTTCAGCTCCTCTCAGCTTCTAGAATATGCCAAGACTTCTCGCTCCTTACTTTCCATTCTGCCTCCCATGCTGGAAACCCTGAGGCAGATGCAAAGAAGTGGAAAATGAGGCACCTGCCCCTCTCCAGGCCACTTCTGGGGAGAGGGCTTCTCTGACTCTAGCTTCTGTGCCATTAGCACCCTTCCTGTTCATGTTACTAAGCATGCCAAATGAAATCACTGGTCTATAGTCAGATGTTCCAGATGTTCTAACAAACTGTCAGCTCTGTGTGGTCAGATCAGTCCCCTACAACCCATGCTCCATGCCCCATATATCTGCTACATCTGGCTGGATTAGTCCATTTGCTGTTACTTAACAAAATACCTGAGGCAGGTCAACTTTATAAAGAAAAGGTTTATTTAACTCACAGTTTTGGAAGCTGAAAATCCAAACAGCGTGCCACTGGCTCTGGCAAGGGCCCCATGGCAGATGTCAGAAGTGCACGTGGAAGCAAAAGACCACATCTCAGAGCAGGAAACCAGAGAGCAATTCAGTGGTCAGGCTTGCTCTTATAACAACTCACTCTCCCTAGAACTAACCGAGGGTCCTGCAGGAACTGCCTCAATTCCTTCCAAGGGCAGTGCCCTAAGGATCTCCCATTAGCCTTACCTTTTAAAGGCCCCAGCCCTTTGCATCTCACATCAAGGATCAAGCTCCAACATAGGAACCCTGGGGGGATACACTCAAACCATTTCCAAACCACAATGACCACTCGACAAAGATCCACAAACTGAAAGAATGAAGGAACATCACAAATGACTTCTTCAAACCTACGTAGTTGCCTAGCATCTCAGATGGACCCAAACTCCAGCACAGAGATGTAATGTAAATTACACAGATGGGGTGTAATGCAAAGTCCTTCCTGGGTTCTGTTGTCTGAGTGGGACTGGCATTTTCGGAAGTGCTACTTCATGAGGAAGGGTCTTTGAGATGGACGGGATGCAGAACCCACTGCTGAGGAAGAAGGGAGAAAGCACCCAAGCTGGTGGTCTCCTTGCATCTGGAGTCACCCCGGGCTATGCCCACACCCAAACACCTCATGTTCAAGAATGAAAATGCATAAATGCATACTATTGTCAGGTATAACTAATTAGAACAAGTCAAAAAAAATAAAATGTGTGTGTGTGTGTGTGTGTGTGTTTGTGTGTGTGTGTTTGTGTGTGTGTGTGTGTGTGTGTATGGGATGCACTGTTGCCAGGTGCAGTGGCACTTGTCTGTAATCTCAGTGACTCAGGAGGCTGAGGCAGGAGGATTGCAAGTTCAACGCCAGCCTCCGCAACTCTGTCTCAAAATAAAAAATAAAAAGGGCTGGGGATGTGGCTCAGTGGTTAAGTACCTCTGGGTTCAATCCTCAGTGCCAAAAATAAATAAATAAAATAAAAAAAAAAAGAATGCATACCATGTCGTGCCCCTTTTCTCTTTCACAAATAAGACTGAGAGCTTTGCCGCCAGCTCTAGTGGAGGAGGCAGCTGGACTGGGAGGGGAGGAGATTCTCATTCAAACCACACAAAAGATGCAAAGAAACAGAGGAGCAGGCAGAGACCTGCAAGCGAGGGGTGAATGGAGAGACTTGTGTCTCAGTTTTCCCAGTCGCCTTGAGGAGACAGTCTCCCCCCAGATGGAAGCCAAAATGCTGCGCCTGCTTCCCTATGTACATCGCTGCATCCCCCACCCTGCCCAGGAGGAGCACGTGCAGGACAGCAGTCCATCTGGAGAGGGGAGTGCACGGACAGACTACTGGATCAATTAAAGAACTTGGCTGAGCAGAGTCAAAGGGGACTTGTAGGTAAAGGCATGCTCCTGAGCAGTAAAAGCTCCCAAACTTTACAAGAGCTCCTTCCAAAGTTCCCAACACCTTGGGAAGGTCATGTGTTGAGAAAAAACAATGACCTGGCCTAATATGTGCATCTGGGCGTGGACCATTTCCACCTGTGTTGTCTCTGACCTTCTGAATGGCCCTGGGGTGGAGAAAATGATCTCGTTTTTTTACCCCAAGGCCTGCGTCCTGGGTCTGAATGTGAGGGGCCCATCAAGCAAGAGCACGGGAGTGGGCGCTGCGCTGATGCTGAGCGGGTTGCAGGGGAGAGCCTTCGTGGACCCCCGTGATGGCCACGTCTGCCCCTCCAGGAGGGCCCTCGGCCCTGCCCACGCTCACCACTATGTGTGCATGATGGACGTATCTAAGGCGTGAAGAACCCACTATGTCAATCAGAAGGTCAGGAGGCAGTAGCTCCCTCGTTAATATTTATTATCATCATTAACTAAATAACCACTAGGTTAAAAAAATTAATATGTTTCATATAAATATAAAAGAGTAAGCTGGGGCTTAATGGAATTAATTTCAGGACAAGTGGGGCTTGCCTTCATCACACTATGACGAACCTCTGCAAAGGTGAAGAGGCCAAGGCTTGGCTCTGTGCTTTCAGGCCATGGGGCTGCAGGTGGGCTGGTGGGGTGGCAGGGAAGGGGCACTGGGGGTGGGAAGAAAGGAAAAGAAGGTGTGGCTCTGCCCTGCTTCCAGAAGCAACTTCGAAGTGAATTGCCCTGTGGGCATTGGCATTTTCTGGACTAAAATGAAGGCTCTGAAGTTCTAACCCACTCTTTTCAAGTGCTGAGAACTCCCGGGAAGGTGCACTGGTGGCTCCAGCTCCCCACATTTGCACTTTCCCCGTCTGCTTAGGAAAGATGGCCCGGGAGAGTGCGCTCCTAGGAAGGTGTGACCATGCTCCCTGCCACAAGGGGGCCCTAGCTGCAATGGAGGGAGAGGCAGGGGCTAGAGGGAGGGAAGGAGGAAAACCAGGAATCAAAAGTGGGGCTGGAGGTGGTGAGGTGTCCTGCACCTGTCCAGCAGATTGACAAGGACGAGGAGGGGCAGAGGGACTGCAGCAGAGAGGACGAAGAGAAAACGAAAGACCAGAAAGAATCCTTTAGGAATGGTGGGGTGGGAGGTGAGCAGAAAGAAAAAGGAGACAAGAATGAAAGAGACTGTATAAGAGGAAAGGACTGTAAAAGAAGAGGGCCTGGAGAGGCGGACTTGGAGAGGCGGCCATGAGGGCAACACCAAAAGTGGCCAGGGAAGAGGTCTCGGGAGAGCTGCTATGGGTCACTTCTAGGACTGGAGACTCCAGGCCTTTCCTCTACCTCCCTTGTACCCAGATTGTCAAATGACACAGTGATTTTTTTTTTCTTTTTTAAAAAGTGATTTAATCAGCTGAGGGGATGGTCAAGGGGGAAGTTACCACTCAGCCAGCGCTGGTGGACACGGTGAGCAGGAAGCAGTTTGGAGACAACCCTGCTGCCTCAGAGATGATCTGAGCCAAGAGGACGTCCTGGGATGTAGTATGGCCAGGGGAGCCCACCCTGGCCTCAGCAAACCTCCAGGAGCTCCTGTCAAGCCCTCAAACATGCTTGATCACACTGGAGAAATGGAACTGTCCAGAAGATGCCAGGGACAGGCCACAAATTGGACAGACTGGGAAGAACTCTACAGGGTCTGTGATTAGGATTCCCTGACCTGGCTCTCCAGGGATCATGCGCAGCAATCTCTGCAGACCATTCTCCTGACATCCCCTCCTGGCCGGGTCTATTCCTCCTGTATCATCAATCAGATTCAAACCCAAGGCCTAAGGTCCCACTGAGGGCCCGAGTCCTCTGCATTGCTGTAGAATGTGTCTGAACAAGGACAAATGTCAAGATCCTCAGTGGGTCTCAACCACTTCTGATGCCACTGCCTGCACCCCTAGCACCTGGGCCCACAGCGAGGCAGACTCCCAAGAAATCAGTGCAAGAGCAGAGGGGAAGCCATAGTGGCCTGCCGCCAGGGACAGCCATCCAAGAGAGCAGCAGCCTGGACCCTGCAGAGGACCTGCCTCTGCTGCTGGTATTTCTGCACTGCATTGTCTCCTGTGAAACTGTGCAGGGTCATGAACAGTAAGTCCTGGCTCATAGTTTCTGCTGTGCCCCCCGCTGGTCACGTGGCTGTGATGACTGGATTCAGGTACCTGAGCCTCCATTTCTTCTCCCATGAACTGGAGAGAGGGAGGGTGGCATACTGACCACGCCTACCTCCCAGGTATTCCTGAACAATTTCCACACTGGAGGGACTTTTCAATTAGAGGTGCACCAACAGCACAGGGGCCCAGCCACCGTCCAGCACCCAGGAGGCAGAGTCCAGTGGCTGCCCTGGCCCCCTGAAAGGCCTCTACTGGGCATCTCCCAGATGCTCCATGCTGACCTCACCGCCTCACGGGGAAGGCCCTGCAGGGGTGAACCCTGTGCTCCCTCCTTCTTGCAGCCTTAAGATGAGGCCTGTGGAAAAGGAAGAAAGCCTGATAGGAAGGAAAAGAAGGGAGGAAATCAAAGGGTACTGAAAGGCAGCAGCAGAGGAGGGAAGACCAATGTGAGATGAACACATACAGAATCAGTATTCCTGACCCTGCACACCTGCTGCTCCACCGGCCCCAGCCCTGTCCTCAGGACTTCTAGGGAGGAAGCAGGTAAGGACTGGGAACAAACCTGGCTCCATCCACAGTTCCACTGGTTAGATCTGACCCAAGAGTTTCCGCAGGTCTGGGGTCAGAGCCAGGTGTCTGCTGGAGAGGCCAACTCAGACACCCAGACCCAGTGGCTGCCTGTGTCCCTACAGCCCCAGCCTCCAGCCAGGTTAGCTTGTGCCCTGATCACCTTCTTCCGTGTGGGGAAAAAGAGTCAAAGATCCCTGAAAATTTCACCTAAATCTCACCTTTTTCTAAATATACCTAGAAAAATCCAGATGAGCTGACCCATTTGACATAGAATTTTTGCTGCTACACCATCCTCCGGGTCATTTTTAAGCAGGGCTCTACTGCAGAAGCATGCTGCACACCTCATTGTGATCCTTCTCAGGGAGGCCATTCAGTGCCTCTGCTGTGTCTGCTGCAACCTGACTTGGGGCCTAGAGTTCTCCCTAGATGTCCAGAGGTCCCACAGTATGGGCTACTCGAGGTAGCCATCCACTGCTCCAGACCTGGCCAGGAGCCTTGGAGGTGTGAGGGGTCCAGAGAGGGTGCTCAGAGCTGGGTCAGCACTGACTCAACACATTCACACCCTGTGGGCAGTCCCAGCACCCTGGCACTCAGCGGTCCTTGGCAAGAGGAAAAGCAAGACAGAGTGACATCCTCCCGGCTGCTCACAGGGGGAGGGCTCAAAGCAGCAGTGCTACAGTAGGACCCCCTTTCTGTGCCAAGACTGAGGCAATGGCTGAAGCAGTGGCTGAAGTAGTGGCAGCAGCCCTAACTAACAGGCCAAACTAGCACCATGGGCATCAGATTACATGCTGCACCTCTCTCGGGCTATTAAATAGGAACCAGAGAGAGAGAGAGAAAAAAGGTTCTGGAGAAGGAGAGTTTATGCCTGGTACCAGCAGTTCAGTGCAGCAAAAAATACAAGTCTCTATCCATTCACCTAGCCACCTGGAGTCACATAAAGACATCTCCCAAACTGTCTCAGATGATGGAGGTTACAGCCTCTAGGGGACAAAGAGGGAATGAATGGTCTTCTTAGATGGTACTAGTGACCTTCCAAGCAGTCTTGCTCGGCATGGGCCTCCCTGGAAAACGGGAGAGTATCCAAAGGCCTGAAAGCAGAGCAGAGGGGCTGCTGGGGAAGGGCATGGTGTGGCTCTGCAGGGAAGGACACGTGGCTGAAGCTATAATGGTCAGGACTTCTCCAGAAGGCTGGCCGCGTTAGGATGACAACCTCCTCTAGATTGATTGTTCTTCCCACTAGCAAGGTCAGGAATATTAATTTTGTACACGTTAATTTGATGTAATGTGCGAGATGAATGCTTGTTCAGTTGGGTATCACTGTGCTAATAAAGCTGCGAGGCTTTCATGCCAAGAAAAGCATGGCATTAGCTGATGGGTGAATGAAGTCAGTGTGAAGAAGGCCACATTACTCTTTGGCAGAGCCAGGGTGCCCAGTGGTTGTTAAGGCCACAACAGGCTGATGCTGCTTGTTAGGGGACTGATGACAGCAAGCCTCTGAAGGACACCCGCCCCATTGTTGGGAACCCCAGCCTGTTATGGAGACTCAGCATTCAGAGCAAGTCCTGTCCCTCCAGGTGTGGCAGAAAACAAGAGGCCAGGAGCCTTAGAAGCCACGCCTGGGGCTCCCACCACTGGATTAAGAAAGACACTGCCTTGTGTCTTTTCCTTGGGATTCATGTTGCTGTGAGAGTCCTCTTCTACCATCTCAGAAGCCACTAACCAGAGCAGCTCAGGAAAAGAGGAGGCCTGAACGTGGGTAGGCCCACCAAGATCAGAAAGGAGAGGCAGCTTCCCCATCCCTAAGTGACTCTCCTCAGAATGCTCTGGATGGTGGCTCTGCTGCAGTTCAGGTGCCAACCCTGTGTGAAGAAAAATAAGGACACACACCACAAAAGCAACTGCCTTGGACAGTTCTTCAAATAAGACATAGTAACTAAATACTCAGTGCAGGAACCAGCTGAGTCACCTTTGTCCTCGGCTTCAAGCACATACCAACCAATTGGGCACCTGATCAGTAGTGGAAGTTCACCACAGCCAGCTCTCTGGGTGTCTGAACTCATGCCCTGGGTCCCACAGGAGGGCTTCATTGTTGAAGTCACCCCAATCCACTGTGGAGCTGACAAGGCAACGCCATAATGCAGGTAGCCTGGCAGTGAGGGAAGGTTTGGGTTGACACCTGCCAGATAGCCCAGTGATGATCCATCATCTGAAGCAAGGTTCCTGGTGTCAGAAGTTCTGGCAAGAGCAGTGACAAAAGTAAAGCTTGCTATGAGTGCCATAGCCCCATTCCTCTTCTGAGATCAATGTATTTTCAAGTTCTCCATCCCTCTGGATTAAAGAATCCAAGCTCTAAACTCCTTCCCTACATCCTTTTTTCTTTTTACTCCACAAAACACATAGAGTAAATCCTAATACACAATGAACCCAATAAATTGGGATAACTTCATCCAAAGAACAAATTTTCTCCTTGGCACAATAGGCGTTGAGTAAGCTGTCAGGAAGAGGGCACGGGCTTGGCTTTTTCAAACTGTGCACATGAACAGGGGTCAGTTTTACTGATGGCTCTGTGCTTATACATCTTTAGGACTGGAACATGACAAAGTGATGGTCATGAGGTTGCTCATGGTCTCCAATGAGGCAGTGAATGAGACCTAGAGGAACTCTTGCTGGCCTACACACTCAGTGATCTCAAAACCCAGGGAAGCCTCAGCTGAGTACTGGGCAATGAGCGGAGGAAGTTTGGGGCAGCCGGGAGTTCCTGGCTTGTCTCCATAATACCTTAATAGCTATATCCAGAAAGAAGGTGGATGGATGGCTTACGTGAAAGAGGAATTAAGATTTATACGAAAGAGGAAGCAACTGATTCACCCAACCCATCTACCTATCTATCTATCTACACATGTGTGCATTCATCCACTCATTCATCCACCCACCCACTCATTGATTCATCTAAGCACCAACCCATCCATTCACCCACCCACATATCCATCCATTCATCCATCCATCCATCCATTCATCCATCCACCCATCCATCCAACTCATTCACCATGTATTAGACACTAATTACATATTCTGGATGCTTTAAGATTAGGAATAAGAAGTTACCAAAATAAATGAGTCAGAGTCAAAGGTTTTACTTTAATGTAGTCAAATGACCTTGATTACACAGAGCACAAGGAAATTAGAGGATTGTATGTCTTAGCACAAATGTCTCAGCTTGACATTCAAAGTCCAAAATAATCAAGCCCCATGTTACCTTCCAATTTTTATCTTCCACTTCCTACTTCCACACACATGAGCTTTCCTGATAATGTTTCTAGTTCTTGGCTTTGATTTATCTTGTTTCCTCCACATTAGAAGCAATACTCATCTTTTCAAATCCCCTTACCTGTCCTCCAATGTCCTGCTCATTCTGCTGCCCCCAGGAAGTCCTTTCTCACCTTACCTCTTTTTTGGTGGGTGCAGGGTACTGGGCATTGAACTCAGGGGCACTCAACCACTGAGCCACATCCTCAGCCCTATTTAGTATTTTATTTAGAGTCAGGGTCTCACTGAGGTGCACAGCGCCTCGCCATTGCTGAGGCTGGCTTTGAACTCGTGATCCTCCTGCCTCAGCTCTTCAGCCGCTAGGTTACCGTGTCTCTTCTAGTGACTTCTATAATATCAAGAATGATAAAAGGAATGAAAAGTCCTTTCTAAACTCTAAACTCAAGAAAGATATTATTATTGGCATTATTTATGGCTTATTTGCCATTAATCTTTTGCAACTTTTAGAATCATTAACCATGTGCACAAATTGTCTCCTCCTGCACATGACAGGCAATCCTTACTTCTGTGTTCTTCACGTGGTCTGCCCTACCAGCCAGCCTCAGTAACTTTGGATGAATTCACATACTTGGTTGGTGGTTCTTGGTCTAAGAACCACCACATACCAAAGGTCACCTCAAGTGGAAATTTCCACCAGTTTCCTTGACAGCTCTCAAATGCTGGGTAACGGAGTTGGGAATGTCCTCTGACCTCCTGGGCATCTCTTCTTGAGGTCTCACTCCATTTCACACAGACACTTCAGTATAGAGCCATGGCTGCAAGGTATCTCAGGAGAACCCACAAAGGTCCCTATCTGATAACCTGAAGACAGACCTGAAGAGGAAATGCTCACAGAGACCCCAGAGAAGCTCACCCCTGCCCTCTCTGCACTGAGCACCAACATAATGGTCATCATGGTCAAGCCATTTTCCTACAGCGTATAGTACTGCCAGCACTGACCCAGACTTAGCTAGCCCTGACCTAGCACTGACCTATCACTTGGCCAGACTTTACCCAGTACTCAGCATTCAGTCAGCCCTGGCCTAGGAATCAGTCAGCACTGATCTAGCCCTTACCTATCCCTAACACAGTACTAAGTCAGTCCTTGCTCAGTACTCAGTCAGCACTTGACCAGACCTTACCCAGTACTCAGCCAGAACCCAATCAGCCCTGGCCAGTCCTCACCTAGCACTCGAGCCCTGACCCAACCCTCACTGATCACTTAGCCAACCCTCACATGGCAATTTCTGAGCACTCAGTAAGTACTAATCAGCA
This sequence comes from Sciurus carolinensis, assembly GCF_902686445.1. NCBI lineage: Eukaryota > Metazoa > Chordata > Mammalia > Rodentia > Sciuridae > Sciurus > Sciurus carolinensis. The sequence goes on from NC_062228.1 coordinate 39,732,468, forward strand.
CTCATTCAATCTTTCCTAAGCCCTGACTCAGCATCTAGCACTCACCTAGAATTTACCAAGCATTCACAAAGCACTAACTCAGCAATCATGTAGTACTTGGATAGCACTAAGTAATGATCCACTACTCAGTCACCACTCACTGAGCACCCAGCCAGCACTGACGTACATATAATCACCATTCGGATGCATAGTGATGAAATCTTCCTAGCCTGTTTAAAGGAACAAAGGCAATGATTCAAAGGTTTGAATTGTTTATAATTTTGACTGACATATATGCCGGCAGATTTCAATTCCATTTCTGTCCATTAAAATAGGTTTCCCCAAATCGATATATAAATAACACTTATTGGCTAGCCAGCACTACTATATATATTTTCTTTGTAATTCAAATTTGTATTGACTTAGTCTGAGTTTGTGTTTCTTATATTAGATTCAGGAACCCTCCATACCTCACCATTCACTGAGGGTGGGGGGGAGGAGGAAGAGAAAAGAAACTTACCAAAACAGTGTAAGTATCCCTCGCACCAGTTGGATCATGCACTACTAGCCATAGACTCTTCCTAGAGGATAATTCAGAAGTATAAATGAAAATTGGAAATTCTGATAGGGTTGACTCAGTTAGAAATTTATACTATGGATATGCTCATACATGGGCCAGAAAACCCCTTAGGTGTTTAACCTTCCTCAGAATACAGGAAAAAGTGGATAAAGAAACTAATACCATGACATATTATAGCAACTGATAAGAATAAGACAGGAATACCACCATTAGTGGAGATAGGAAACAACTAGAACTCTCCTTAATGGCTGCAGTGGTACAAACTCTTACAAGCATTTTGAAAATCTGTGTGGCACCATCTACTAAGGCTACATGCACACATACTCGGTGACCCAGCAATTCCACCCGCAGACCCATATCCAGTAGAAATGCACAAAGATCCCAATGATACCCTTGGTATACAATTCATTGTAGTAAGGAAACTAGAAAAAAGCCAATGTCCATCAACAATAGAAGAGATAAATCTTTCATGACATACACATACAATGGAATATCATACAGCAGTGAAAATGAACTATTAAGGAAACAACACAGAAGAATCCCACAAGCATACTATTAAGGGAAAGCTACCAGATATGTGTGTGTGTGTGTACACTGTCTGAATCAACTTATATAAAAAATTCATACCCATGCAAAACTAATGTCTGGTGTTAGAAGTCAGGAATACAGTGACTTTGGGAGGTAGTGACCAGGAAGGGGCACAAGGACTCCTAGGGCACTAAGGTTCTATTTCTGGGTCTGGCCTCTGTTCAATTGGAGGAAATACTGACGCCTTTCTTTTGGATGTTATATTGCAAAATAAACTTTACCAAGTAATTCTGTTAAGTTTTCATGTGGTTAGATATCTAAGACAAATGCGGGTAAAACAAGTGTCAGAAGTCTCTGCTTCTATGCAAGCTAGGGTGGGTGTGGTTGTGCGGCAGGTGCTCAGGGAAAGGATCCTGGCCTGGCTATTAACAGGCTTCCATGGGTATGGGTGTGGGAGGGCCATGTCATTGTTAGGGACCCAGAAGGCAGGTCGGGGAGAAGGGGTTCTCTTCTGCATTGCCTCACGTTTCACAAGCGCACATTCAAGCTTTGTGAAGTTCAACAAAAATTTAAAAGGCAATTTATTTGTGTCCAGCACCTCCAATGTGTCAGGCTCTGAACTGGGCACTGTCAGCAGAGAAGACTCGGACAAAGTGCCCGTATCCACACTTGGGGAGTGTAGGGCCTGAGCAAGTGGCTTCCTGCACTGGGGTCTCAGCAGCTTCAGAAGCTGGCTCTGCAGCTGGTATTTCTAGATGTCCTGCTTTAGATTCCTCAGGGCCCTGACATTCTGGGTGATATTGTCACCCACCGTGACAACAGATTGAGGGAAAAGAGAGACACGAGGAACCTCTGTGCTGAACTACTAACCTTAGCAGAAGGAAGAGGCAGGAGCCACTTTTCTGCCAGTCTGGAAAGCTCCTGGGTGAGACCAAAGCATGCAGAGCATGGCTCCCCTAGTCACAGGTGTGGTCTGGTTCCCCCTGTGGGAACCAGCAGGTCTTAGGTGTCTCGGATTCAGATCTGGTTTCTTTGGGGATACCAGAGGGGTGAGCCCACCCTTCACGGGCCCTGTCCTTGATTCCTCTCCAAGCCTCCATCCCAACACTGTGGATCACCTCTCTGACTCTCCCAGGACCCTGAGGTGGACTGGCCAGGGCAGGTGTCTGTGGGACAGGTGAGGTGTGCGGCATTACCTCTCTGGGCCCCCACTCCTCTCCTGTTGGCAGATTAAATGAGATAATCAGCGAGCACAGAGGGTAAACAGAGGTGGCTTACTCCCACTACCCACCTCAATCCTGCCCCTTCTTAAAACTGACAGAAAATCCTGAGGCTAGATTTTCTGATTTTGATACAGCTGCTCCAGAAACACCCAAGCTTGCAGGCGGCATTCAAAACAAACCAGTACCAGATGCGTTGGCGCCCACCTGTAATTCCAGCAACTCTGGAGGCCGAGGCAGGAGGATTGCAATTTTGAGGCCAGCCTGGGCAACTTGATGAGACCCTGTCTCAAAATAAAAAATATGAAGTGCTTTACCACTGAGCTAGGGATGAGGCTCAGTGGTGAAGCACCCCTGGGTTCAATCCCCAGCACAGAGAAAAAGACAAAAGAAAAAAGCCAGCATCAGTGCCCCCACCCCAGCATGCATGTGCTTCCCTGGCCACTCCCTGACCCAATGCACTCTGACAGGCGTAGCAACTTCATCCCTAAAACATAGCAAAGAATCCTACGACCACGTCGGCAGACATTTCCTGAGACAGCTTCAGGCCACCATGACTGGTACTGGGACAGTTACGTGGAGTTCCCTGTGGCTTCCTCCTCAATAACCCGACATTCCTCAGGTGATACTCAGGGGCTTTTAGGATCTCAGCAGGTCCCAACTTCCCTGGCGGTTCCCACGTACCCAGAGAAGGTCACTCTGGACCTCTGCTCACGTGACCAGGAGCATTTCGGCTCCCCAAACCCAGCTGATGGCCTACCTGCCCTGTGCTCCATTATTCTCTCCTTCCCAGCTATCCTTCTCACCTCTGTGCCCCAGCCCTCCCAGGGTTCTGCAGTTAGAGCCATTCCTTCTTTCCACAGAGGGAGGAGGTCTCCATAGCCCCCAGCCCAGGCAGGGCCCTGGGCATTCAGTAAAGTACAAGGCCTGGGCATGTGCACGCTGGGCATTTGACAAAGTTCTTTCAAATCTAGCCAAACTTCCCCATTAAAGGATGTCACCAGCAGGGAAGGCGGACTTCCTGCTTCCTCTTTTTGCTTCATTTTGTTTCCTCGAGATGAAGCAGCATTTCCATGAAGAATCGGAAGCCCAGAACTCATTAGCAAGGCACAAGGACATCCCGTCACCTGCAGCTGCTCCTGCTCACAATGGCACTGGCCCACGCGGGGATGCTTGGTACTCCTGCGGGTACCTGCCGTGCGTGACCTCAGCCCAGGGGCACAGCAACCCAGGCAGGAGGGCGAGCCCACCTGAGTGTTCCATCTCATGGATAAGACTGAGGGGATGGTTCAGGGAGACGCAGAACCAGGCGTGGCAGTCACAGGCGGGGACTTTCCCTACTGTACCTCGATGCTTCTCTCCTGAGTGCACATTTCCAATGCACGGCCTAAGGGGGAAGAAATGGAGTGAAGGTTCCCTAATGCTTGAAGCGTGGTGCATAACCAGGTGGCCACTCTCAGACTGGAGGGAGACAGGCTGCAGTTCTGCCATGCCACCTGGGTGGAGTGTGGCTCCATGAGTCTGCCCCACAGAGCCTCAGTCCCCCCACCGGCAAAATGGGGCCATACGGCCTACCTTGGAGGCCTGTGGGGAGACACCAAATGTGACACACAAAATGCACAGTTAGCAAAGCAGCAAATGCCACACAGCGGGGTACCAGAGCTCCCTACAGGTCCCACTCGTGTGAGTCAGGTTTTTGTCTCCTTCTTGGTCAAGAGAGTAAGGAGTGTAGCCTAAAAATACACAAGGGCGGGCTGCTTTCTGAATTAAGCAAAACCTGGAATTTGTGAACACCATCTGTAACTGGGCTACAGGGTAGGGGAAGAGGAGGGAGTGGGCAGGTGGGGCAGTGTCCCCACCACCATGAAAAAGTACACCTGTGTGCAAAAGGTGCCCACATCCACACACCACAAGGGAGCTCAGACGCTGCCCCAGCCGCCAGACTCCTACTGAACAAAGTCACCAGAAAGACCAACAATGGAAACTACTTTGTGCGTCTCTCACCCACTCGAGCCCAGGTTGGCCCTTTCTGCTGGCTGCCTCTCGGAGAGGGCAGTGTGAACGGTTTATAGCCGTCACTGCGAACATGGAATGTCACACAAGCAAAGACACTTGTCAAATGCCTTTCCCTTACAAGCACCCTCATCATGACCTGTGTTAATGAAGTTAATTGAATTTAAGATCAATAATGGTTAATTATTGCAATTTGACATTCAGAGATAAATGGCTTTAAGACAGAGAAGGGTGTGTGCGCACGCATGCGTGTGTGTGTGTGAGTGTGTGAATTCTCTCCAAAGAAGGTGAACGCATTACAAGCCTAAGAGGGATCCCACAAGCCTTCCATTGATTCTGGTACAATCTGATCGACTTCATCCTCTGATGAATGTGGGCTTTTCAGAGCTACAAGTAAATGTTCTACAAGACTACTCTAACCCTTGTCACTGGCCAAATCTATATGTGCTGTACACCAGAAATCTATTGAGATAGATTAAAGAACTGCTGTAGAAACAAGAGTGGCTTCAATAAAGGTGAAGGTTTATTATATTGACTATTAATGTAACTTAACTGTATGCAGTTATGAATGCTTATGGATCAGGGCAGTTTAATTTGGGCCAGTTGGATATGATTATAATTGAACACCAATTTTTTTTTTTATATCACCAAAGATGAACTCAATTCAAAATGAAAAAAAAAAAAAAAAAAAAGAAAAGAAAGAAAAGAGAAACCAACCCAGCTCAGAAAGGAAGTTACTACTTGATTTTCAGACGGTAGAGGCCCCGTGGGGCTGGCCACAGGGGTGCTGGCCCTGCCTCTCTGGGGCTGGCACTTACCACTCAGCCTCCCCACCCCCAGCCCCACAGCTCCTAGGGGCTGATGCCCTGGCAGTCTGTGGCCATCCCCCCCTCAGCTCACAGTCAGGGCTGCTAAGTGGCTCATTTGATTTCATCCCAGTTAGTGAAAAGTTTACTTTTTAGTAGGGTTTCTTGGTAGGAAGATATGTCCCCAAATACGCCTGTAATGACACTCCTACATGCACCCTGAAACCAGTTAAATGACCACTTACAAGATTCATAATGACAAAGTAAATGTTGGCGGGGAAGGAAGTCCTACTGATTGCAGAGTACTGACAATAAAATGCGGCTGAGGAGTTCTGTCAAAATGTAAGATTATGCAAAAACACCGTTGAGAACACTGCTAATCATCTGCTTGTGTCAATTACTTGAAGGGTCTCTGACAGCATATTTACATTAAACACATTTCAGGAGCAAAATCCTTAATGCTATATCAGAATATTTTTCATTACCATTAGTGAATCTTTAAAAATCGTTTTTTTCCCCCTCGGCTACAATAGGAGACAAGGCAAGACTAGGAAGGCCGGGTGGGAGCCTGTGGGGGTGCAATGGATTGTGGGGAATTTCAGCTCAGCCTGCTGAAAAGCAGAGGGTGAGGCCAACTCAGCTGTGAGGCACCCCTGTCACGCTCGACTCCAAGGGCAGACGACCGGGGCCCCCTTTCATTCCTAAAAGCCCGTACGCCAAATGAAAAGCAGCACTCACTCTCCTCCTGGTTATGATGGCCATCTTCACCTGTGTCCAATGTCACCTTATTTAATGAGGTAAGTGACAGGCATGGAGGGGCAGTCACTGGAATTAAGACTTAGATGGCATCTACTGGGACTGTGCACAGTTCTACCATCTCACACAGGTCATGCCGTTGTGGGCACAATAGGAATGACATGGAAGTAACCCGAAAAATGGCACAGGCCTGGAGCGGTCCAGATGCCTGAGACGTGTCCCACAGTGAGGCTCTGGCCTGGGCAGTACATCATCACAGATCGGGGACACCCCAGTGAAAAGCACAATGAGGTCTACCCTGTGGGTTTCCTTGGAAGGTGACAGAAGTTCAGGTGGGAAGGAGTCCAGGGGGCTTGGGAAAATATACCTGAGCACCCTCAGGGAGTTATAGCCAAGACAGCCCTGGGCTTTGTTGACAATCCGAAGGGCTGCGGTGACAATGGCAGCCAGGATGCTGTGCTTTTTCTCATTTTTGAGTCCTTTATCAAACATTTCACACATGCTGCCTTCTCTTCTCCTCCTACCACCACGCAAGGCAGGTTTGGCTGCTCCAGTACTTCACAAAGGCATGGTGACCCTCTCAGACGCTGAGCTGATGGAGTGGAAAGCCAGGATTGAACTCAGGTGTCTGGGGCTTTGCTTATATGCCATGCCAGGGGTGTCTACTTACAGTGACTGCCAGTCAGCCCTCCAGGGTCCCAGCCCTGTAAGCACCTGATGACATTTCTTACATTCAGAAAGGCAGGCAAAGGGCCCAGGAAAGCCTGGAAAGCCTTGACATCACCTTAATCTGGTGAAGTGCGTCTATGCCATTCAGATGATGGAGCCGCGGTGCCGAGTCACCCTAGACCATCACTCCCAGGGCATCCTGAGGCCCTGGGGTGCATGGTATGGCACCACTGTACCTGAGTTGCTGCCCACACTCCACAAGGGCCAGGAGGCCTGGGGCTGACCTAGCCCTTCATGATCACTGTCTCAGAAAGTGGAGGGCTATGCTGGTGTCCAGGGAGGAAGATGGCTTGTGGTATAAATGAAACACAAGACTCCAAATCACATCCAACCTACTCAATAAGAAATGCTCGGGACATGTAGAAAATCAAAAAGGACTCACACCCATTCAAACAGCCTATCTAGGGGATTCAATATTTGTGCTCATTTTAGAAATCCGTGTATGTTGTATGGAAATTTAGAGTAAAATGCATTCCCTTTAAAAGAGTCTATATTGTGAATGTTTTATTAAATCAAATGTTTCTTCCCCATTCCCTAACATTTCCCTAACTGACCTTCATAGCTGTGTGGTTTAGTTTTATGTTTATTCTATTGTTTAGGGAATAATGTCAAGGAAAGAAGTCTGTCCATGATCAGTACCGATACATTTTCTTTTCTGAACATTTTCAATCTACAGTTGATTGAACCTGCAGATGTTGAATCCATGGCTATGAAGGGCCAACTACATATAAATATAAGTAAATCGATGTATATACACACAATAGACATGTACATTTTTTTCATCACAGTGTGTGGGTGAAAAAATGCAGAGATGTCACATTAACCCTCTGATTGCACATTCACGTCTAAAGTGAGATCTATACTGAGGAGACCACAGGTCAAAATAAGCATCCAGAAGCCAAAGGTTCTAGTTCAGTAAGGCCAAAATTGGGGTAGATTCTGGGTGCTCCATTTCTTGCTTGATGGAAACAAGATATCATGGATAAATTATGTGGCTGGGTTCACTTTCATTTAAAATATATATATGTATTAAATACACATATAAATATATATACACACTGTATACATAAAGATACAGGCACACATTTATCCATACATGCACACAAAACTGAATGAAGGTGATTTCCCTACAAAGTTATCCTGTAAACACATTGTAACAAGTGACTGCAAACAAACTTACACCACATGAATACACTAGGCAAGAGCAAGTTATCCAAACCGGCAGGGTCTGCTATTGAATCATTAAGATTCCTGACATTCAAGCCCCTACTCCAGGGAACTTGTTCTCTGGGGAGAGAACAAGACCAGTATGGCTCTGAGCTGCAGACCCTGCATCTTGTAAACTGATCTCATGCTCAGGTTTGCGACTGGACACTGGTCACACTGCCACACTGTGTGACTTGAGACAGCACAGGTTTGGCTCATCAGAGGCATTTGGTCCACATGGGAGCCCATGGGTTCAGAACAGAGCCCAGTGTCATCAAACCAAGGGCTCCGTTCATAACAGCATGAGGGACATGACTTAACTTTCATTGGGTCCAAGTGGTACTCTAACCTGTCACTGTAGGGTTGCTGAGTAGACTGAATCAGATCTGGGTGAGTGTCCCTTCTATTATCCTTTAAATATAACATACAACTGCAAACTAACAACACCAAGCTTACCCTGGTGTGGCTGTTCCTCCGTCCCTGCCTGCCTTCCTTTCCTCCTTTCAGGTCAACACTTCTTACCTTCAAGGTGACTGGGCCTCATAGGCCAGATTTCTTAGAAACCCCAAAGCCCACTACTGAACGTGGGCAGCATCAAAGGAATGGACTAGCGCCCCCTGGATTAATTGTTGGCCTGTGCCAGCAAAAGCAATGGATTTCAGAAAGATGCATCTTTTTGTGAGAATTTAGGTGGAGACATGCAAAATGATAACAGCTAACATTGACCGGTCCTTAATAAGGCCAGCTGCTGTTCCAAGCCCTTCCACACATTAACTCAAACACTCCCCATAGGCTCTCACGAAATGCACACTCTTATCATTTGCATTTCACAGATGGAGACTCTGAAAAAGCGGTTCAAGGGGACAGAGCTAACCATGCAGGGCCAGGACTCTGGAATCATCTCTCTGGATACAGTTTCCAAGCCTCTCTCTCTCCCACCCTCCCCCCACCTTCCTGGTAGATCTGTACCCATGTGCATCTCTGCTGTTTACAGAAAGAATCCCCCTCCCCCAAACTGTCAAACTGGGACCATAACCAAAAAAAATTAATCTCAAGTTTTTAAAATATCAAAACCTTAAAACGTATAATTAAATTAATCATCATAAATTACTTTTTAGCACTGAGAGTTGGATTTATAATATCATTTTCAAACCTCTCTGTGAGATTTAAATATTTTATAGCATATGTGAGTTAGAGGGAAATGTGTCTAAGGGCTTAAATATCGCTGCAGAGCAGCAGACTTTGACAAAAACTGTAGCACAACTGTTTCTAAGGTAGTTTGTAAAAATTATTTATTTCCATACCAGTTAATTATGATGGGAGTCTTTGTTGAATGCACAAGCATTAAAAAAGTGCTGATATTTTATGCATCTTTAACTGGAGCGCGATTCCCCGCAGCGCACTGGTAACTCCTTGACATTTAGCATTCACTCACAGCAACTGTAATAAGGGGTTTGATTGCTTCCTTTGCAGATGCAGTAATTTAATAACTGTGATCAGTTGCATAAATTTACTATACAACCATCTTAAGTTAGCCACATTAAAATTAAGCAAAATTGTAATCTGTTGACAGATTATTGCTACTGAACAATTCTACTAAAAGCATTTCAGATTAGCAAGTGCCACAAGCATTTGTGTTTTATAAGCTTGTAAAAAAAATACAGCAGCTTCCTCCTTCTGCACCCCAATCTCCTGTCACCCCCCCCAACCCAAATGCACACACACACCGTACATCTCACTCTTAAGTGATTTCATGAAATTCTATGCTTTCTGCTAAATCGTCTGAACTGCGGATTTCAATATTTGAAATGTTCTGTGTGGTGAATTGTGCTACCTGGAAGGAAGAAAGAAAGAAAAAAAAGCAGCATGTCAGTTTCCTCTTTCTTTCTTCCCAGTAATTTCCTTTATGCAACTTTGCTTCCCATGGCTTTGAAGGTTTCCTATAAACCTCCTAGCATGGAGATCTCATGAAGAAAATGATCACGTTCCCCAGAGCAAAGGAAAAGCGCTAATTTCATACCTTAGCTGGAGAAAGGTAAAAGGTGCCCAGCTCCCTGTGAGGGAGGTCCCTGCAACAGGCATCCTTAATTAAGGAGACTACACAGAAGCCTTTTCCTCAGTGGCTAAAGAACCCCTCACTGAGTCTGTGGGTAAAAAGAAGGCACGAGCACCATGGGCAGCTTTTACCTCCAGCACAGGGATGAAGAAAAGAAATCTGCACCCTTGCCCACTCTTCTCAGAGCGCCCTGAGACCCACATTCCTGCTCTGTGCCCTGTTAATTGACTTTTCAGAGCAATGTTTAGCCAAGCAGGCAAGTCAGGAATAACTGTTTCTGATACTTCCCAGCAAATATCTTTAACCATCTGTTTACACTTGCCAAATATGCTTCCAAGTTTCCAATTTTATCAGTATATAAAAAGAATATCTGTTTTTAAAAAAAAATTGTAAATATCTTGTGATGCATCTTTACATAATTCAAGAGAAATTTTTTAAAAATCTCACTTGAAAGCCAGCATGATCACAGATTTGTTTAAACTTTCATTTACATAGAGGTTTGGGGTGGGAGCCACAAAACTGGGTAGGCGCTTTTTTGGAACGGCCAAATGTCAAAGGTGAGTGACTTCCCTGCACAATGACTGAAAACATGGTGGGCTTACTCTTGGGGCAGCCCTGCATCTGCAGCTTGTCACTTCAGATAGAGTTGGGGGGTCTCTTTCAGGCAGGTGAAGCATCGGGGATGGGCTGTAAGCTTCCTTCGGAGCAAAGACCACTGCTGAGCTTGACAAATTGGATGGGACTTCACTACCAAATTTCCTGCCAAGAGGCCTAACAGTCAAATGTCTATCTTCTTCTCATCACCAACGAATGATGCTATGACTTTGACAAAGTGTCTCCGTTACTTAAAGATATAGTTAATGCAAAGTGATCGAGAAACGTGAGGTTTGTAAAACTTTTAAGAGCCAAGCAAAGGCAGCTTCTATCATTGGCTCTTTTATCCTGAGAAGGAATGTGTGTGTTGGGGGGGGGGGGCGGGGTCGCGCATGTACATGCAGGCGGGTGTATGTGTATGTAAAACCTGAATTTGCATTAAGCAGCAAAGAACCCGGGTTTCCACTACAGCCACCATTACCTGTAATTCTTTATAATAAATTGGAGATACCCTGGGCTAGGTTTGTTTGCTTCTAATTATAACTAATTATGCTTCTAAATATGTTCTTTAGGGTTACCTTGTGTATAAAAATGGAGGGAGGAAAGAAAGAAAATGCATCGGGATTATTAAAAGAAAGAGAAACATACTAATTAGCTAACTAGTATACTCATTTCAATGTTTAATAATATTTTTTAACATTCCAGCATACGCTGCAGAATAAAAAATTACCCACAGCACCACCTGTGCGTCCCCTGGGACATGCGGATTTAGAGTTCTCTCCTGCAGTCTTGGAGTCCTCATTTCTAAATATTTCTTTGATATTTCTTTGTATTCCACCCATCCCACCCCAGAAATTAAAAGCCAAAAAAAAAAAAAGATAGTAAATTTTGTTCCCCACCAAAGCCTTTTAAATAACATCTCTACAAAGCCCAACTTAATTACATAACTCAAGTGCTTGAGGAAAAAAAAGTCACATCTATTCCCATAATTTTGGAAGCTGCTTCCACCGTTTCTATATGTGCAGACTGCATTGCTCTGTGAAATGCCAAGTGCCGCCCTATTCCCTCAGCCTGGGTAGGAAAGGGTGCCATTGTCCCCCTGCATTTTCTCCATCTGCTTAGTCCTCCCCTCTGTGTGTTCTGGGAGGGCTCTGGGCTTTGTATGGTCTGCGATAGGGCCAAGTGCATGTGGCTGAGGAGACCCAGGGAGATGGAGTGATGCTAAGGGTGCAGAGAAACACAGCGCTGGGCACCAGGTTCCATCCACCCTCTCACCTGTCAACAGAACACCTGAGCAGAAATCAGAGTCGGGTGGTGCTGATCAGGAGTAGACAATTAAAACCAGATAATGAATAACCAAAGCCAAGGGTGGCCCCCAAGTCTCTGGGGCTAGCCTACCTTTAACTCTACTTCTGACTGTGGGTCAGTCGTACACAAACAAAGCCTTAACAGAAATGTTACTGAGGAAATAATAGCCATTTCCAATGATAATACACAATTTTAGCACTGACGCTTGGCTGATTTAGGTGTTCGGCCAATGTGTCAAGCAGCCTGCCTTCCTTAGGCGGGCCTTTAATGGGTAACTGGCAGGCTCTGGCAGCCTTATTTCTGTTTTAGATTTGGTTTGTCATTGGGTATCCATTACCTGCCATTCATCTTTGATCTCTTTGGACAGGCCTGATCAAAAGATGTCATTTGACCTACTCCACTTGGCAGAAACTTGTATGACTCTCATAAAGGGGCCACCCCAGCTATAAATAAAATGACATTATTATTTTTCTGTCCTATCATGTAGAAGAGACAATTATGATAATGCAGTGTCTGTCATCGGGAGCCCAGCAAATTGCTAGCTCTCACGCAACTGTTTAGCTTTCTTATTTGTTTTTTGTCTGTTTTCCTCCATTTCAAGTTGAAAATAAAGCAGAATTGAAATCCCTAATACTCTGCCTCCCACTCCAACAGTCTCAGGGCTTCTTCCCATGGCACTGACATGCAGGTGTGGCTAGCAGCTTGCGTTTGTCAATGGTGGGCTGCGGCTGTGTTGGCAAGGAAAGCCAACAATGGCATCTAGTCTGTCCTTCATTTAGTGTTTTGAAAACAAGCTAATCTCTGAAATTAGAACTGAGAGATATGACTGCAAATAGATAAAAATCATGGCTAGGGTTTATTGTGTCCTTAATCAAGTCATAATAAGGAAAAATGCATTGGAACGTTCACCCGACAGGCAAAATAAAGACAGGGAAGGTGCTCTCACCAGGGAATCTGTGGCCTGGGGGCACACAGAGCCACCGTTTCTACCTTGTCCAGCGTGGACCCACAGTACGAGCTCCGTTTTTATGACACTGGCTCTCAGTGCTTTCTGGATATGGTCGTGGGTACTGCAGATCTGCTTCTTTCTCTGGCTGGCTTAGGGCTCCACAGGGACATCCGGGTAATGAAAAGAGATAACTAACCCAGTAGTCATTCTCTGCTAGTCAGATTGTGTGAACCAGATGCAGCGAGTTCTCCACCCACTAAGTGCCAGGAACCTTCCCTGCTCCATGGTCTCCTCCCAGTCAATGTTCTTGCTTGGGAAGGGAGAACTAAGGACACGGCATCAAAGATCCCTACTGGAATTCCAGTAGGGTTGACTCTGATTCAGATCTTTCTAGAGCTAAGGAGGGAGCAAGAATCATAGAGACAGGCACTGATTCCAACACCTCATTCACCAGAGGTAGGAACGAGGGAAGGAATGCCCACAGGTACCATTCATTAATGGCAGAGCTGAGACCAGATTCTAGACCTTCTAACTCCCTGATCAGGGACCATTCCAATGATAGGCCACTTGTCTGCCATTTTCTCCAAGGCTAGCCCAAGAACTTTGCAATAAAATATGAATGACCATGGAGTTGTTCCTCCACAGGGCTGCTGCTGTCCTCTGGGATGAGGGCTGGTTCCAGCTTTGCACCACATGAAGATGCACAGAGCGGTGTTACTACTGGTTTTCTCTGGCAGATACCATGTTAGTGAGCATCCCTCCATACAGTGCTCTGGGCTCAGGACTTGGGGTTTCTAATGTCTCTCAATGCAACCATTTATCCACTCTGGGGACAGGATATGGGGGGAACCCCAGGGAGAGTGAGGTAAGCGGGTGGGTGATTGAAGAATGGAAAGATGAAAGGGAGGGAAGGAGCTGATTCTGAATTCCCCACCTGAAAGAGGAAGTGGTCGCTGGCTGGATGAAGACTGATGGAGCCATGTTTTCTGCAAGAAAGTAGAAGAAATAAATGCTTTGCAAGTACAGGAGCGCAGAGGGGCAACTCAACGCCCTGATGGAGCAGGGACGCAACAGAGACTCTCTCGCTTCTCTATGTGGCACTCATTTTATGGAAGAACACATCTGAATGACTTCTCAGTTTTGAGAACCATCAAGTCAACAAGAGTAAACATGTGGGTTAGCTGGGAGGTCAAGAAAGGTCTGGAAATGGATCTGGGAAGTCTAGACAGAAAAACAAAAAGTATAGAAAACTTGGCACTTCCTCAGTCATATAGATGTAGCTTCTCTTGCAAAGCATTAGATAATGTGGCCCCAAAGAGAGCACTACTGTTACCCTGTTGTTCTCTAGGACTTAGCTGGGGCACCCCCACTTTCAGGAAGCCACTTCTAGTTTTTTCTCACTTCCTAGGATGAGCAAGGCATCCCTCATCATCATGTTCCCATCCTGCTCAGCGTCCGTCTCAGTCATGGTACCCACATCAGAATTACCTGTGTCTGTCTGTCACATCCTCCACCTTCGAGCCCCCTTGAGGACTGCCTATCTTGGCATCCCCAGCACCGGCCAGCACCGGCCTGAGCAGGTGCTCAATACACGCCTGCTCAAATTATTTCAACACATACTCCAGTGCCCTCGGAGGAATTTGTGATTACAGGAAAATGCATACAAGTACGTTTTCCTTCCTTGAGCTTAAGCAACCTCTCCTTCCCCAGTCCTCGGACCCCAGATCCCATTCATCATGCTGTCACATCACACAGTTTGCTGAGCCTCTACTAAGTGCCCCAGTTTTCTCATGTCTTTCCCCAACCCTGGCCCCAGATAATGAGCCTCTCTTTCCTCCAAGCTGCCTCTCTGGTGCCAACGGATCAAAACTGAAGACAGAGTTGAGTGAACCCAGCAGAGTGACAGGCAGACCAGAAGAGAGAAATTATAGTCTTCCTTTAAGCAAATGCAAGCTCCCAGATAATTGGGGGCATTCCACATGCATTTTCTTTTTGGTATAGCACCAACCCCAGGAACCAGCATCCAGGGTGGTCTGCAAACATCTGCTCTGTGGATGAATGAATGAACTCAGGAGCATGAGGCTCGGAGCCAAGAGGAGAATGAAAACAGAGAAAGGGCTGGGCAAGGCGGTGGCTCTTTGTGGTGCATATGGCATGACGAGGAGAGACACCAGAATCCTCAGGCCTCGGTTTTGTCTTCTGCTCTGTCTGAGCAGCTGGGGAACCAGGGCAAGTTACCGCAACTCTCTTACGTTTCTGATCCTTCGTCTTTAAAACAAGAATAGAAGTACCCTCTTCTGAGAACTGCATTTGATGGAATTATGCACATAAAACACTTAGCACAGTGCCTGGTATGGGGCAAGCATTCAATAAAGACAAGTTATTTCTGGTTATAGAAATTATGATGTTCCATCAGCTAAGATGATCCCTGCAGTGGCAAGGGCAGGATCTTCACAGTGACAGGATCAGTCCCCCACTGGGTCCCACCCTTGCAACTGGAACAATCATTAAAAGTCCAGGAAACTCCTGCCTGAGCAGTCAGCTCAACCTCCTAAGCCCAGGAAGGAGGGTGATCACATCTACAAGGTTGTAGCCAAAAAACCCTTCCACTGGCCAAAATTCCCTCATTTCAGGTGAAGAACTTCACCCATTCCAAGACACACAGACTCTGAGCTAAGCTGTGTTCTGCTTTGGTTACTAATAAAGAGCAGAGCAACCCTGAGTAGGCTGGGATAGGAGCTGGAGAATGAGGCGGGGTGAGGGTCACGCTTAATACTCTACTTGTGGATTTACTTATCAGTTCATCCCCCAACTCCCACCACAGATCAAGAGCATTAGGATAAGGTGGAAGGGCAGGGACACGAAGGGTGACCCAAAAGGTGTTCCAGGACTCTGCTGGCTCTGGCCTGCCTTCCCACCAGGGATCTCCTTTGGAGCCAGAGGCAAGAGCTGAGGATAAGATCTGGTCTGCAGCCTCTGGTCTGTACAGGTCTGTTCCTTGGAGGAAAAGGCCTCAGTCCTAGGGAAGCCCCCAGCCCACGGGGCATGGAATGGAGGAGAGGAGGGATGGGGCTTGTTTCGGTGAATGACACAGAGGCACCACACCAAGGCTCAGAGCTCCCTGGGGCTGAAGGGAGGACTGAGCGAGCATGGGAATCCGTTTGAGAGTGAGAGCACTCTTGAGCACAGTTACCCTCTCTTGGTATCCTGGCTTCCGCTTACAGTCTTCCAGCCTCAGTTTCCCCATCTATGGAATGGGAGTGCTGAGGCCAACTTTTCCCAGAGCTGCAATGGCAGGGGTACTACACAGGCATTTCCTGTGGTGCTCGGCGCTCTGCACACCACTCCACAGGGGAGGCCAGTGCAGACAGAAATGATTAATCAGCAGATCCCCGCTTAGGTCAGAGAAACAAGCTCAGAGCCACCAAAGAAGGACCTAGAGCTGCACTGTCCATAAGGAAAGTGAAGTTGTAGAGAATGAATACTGAATGAAATTAAAATTCAGTTCCTCGGTTGTACTCACTTTTCAAGTGCCGTGGTTGGTGGCTCCCGGGTGGGCCGGCTCAGAGTAAAACTTTTCCAAGAGGGCAGAAGGTTCCACTGTGCCGACTGGAGGGACCTGTTCTAGTGCTTCCTGAATCCTGCTCCCCAATACCTTCCCCCTTTCTTTTCAGAAGACACTTTCCTATAAGAATACTTTTAACCCTTTGGGGGTTAAGCACCCCTTTGAGAAGCTAGGGAAAGTCACCACTTGCTGAAATCCAGGGTGTCTCACAGTGGGGGAGGAGTTTCACCAGTGTCACAGGAAAATATTAGGTGGTTCACCTTGACTCACACAGCCATAAATTACTCCCTTGTCAGTTCTGTCTTTTTCCTTCTGATTGCTTCAAGGAGAAAGTACCCGGTGGGTGCTGTCGGTCTTTAACACCTCCCTAACACTTGCTCTTCTCCCTTTTTTAAGACGAGAGATAAGGCATCAAATTCAGGCTGTAGGCAAGCAGGAGAATCCAGCTAGAATTTAATGACATTGTTTGATTTCACGGCATTTATTTTTATGGTTATTTTCTCTTTATGGCAAGTGATTCTGGGTCTTCATTTATAGGACCGACACACTTTCCTTTTAAAAATAAATTTATTTGAGTTAAAAACGTGTGTAAATAGTAATGTTCACCAGTACATGTAGTATGCAGATATGTCAAAAAGCATGACGGGTTTGGGACACAGGATGCCAAGCCTGCTCAGAGGCAAAGCACAGTCACAGAGGGTTCCGCAGGGAACGCTGTGAGGGAAGCACCCAGTCCACAGGGAGGGATTTGGTCTCCTAGTTAACAAGCAGAATTTTCTGTTAGGATTTCCAACACCCCAGACTTGTAAGGGAATTTGGCAGATTGCTACTGAAAACTCTAAACTTCTAGTTTGGGAAGGTAGCAGTTATCAAACCTCAATATGAATAAATACGCTAATAAAAAATGTAAAATTTGCAATGAGCCATTATCAATTAAAGACAGGATGCTTCATCTCTGAATGATGGCTCCAGCAGTTGGCTTCTGACCAGAGCCTGGCCACTGAGTCTGCATTGCTGGGAGGGCATCACCAGAGTCTGGGATCCGAGCGTGCCATCTGTGGATCCAGGGTACCTGGCAAGGACATGGCAGTGACGTTCCTGGCATCTCTCACCACTGCCCAACGGGCTGCGGAATTGCTTCCTGTCCCCACACATCTGCCAGTCCCTCTGTGAGGGTGATGCCCGTCCATCTTGCCTGGACCCCCAGCAAACTGGCAGCAACACACAAACTTCCCTCGACTTTGAGCTGATGGGCTGAGAGCGGTAATTATCAAGATGGGTGGCCACAGTCATCTGGGAAACGAGAAGAATTCAGGGACACGAAGGATCCCTGCCCCTGGATGGAAAAGGACACACCTAGGCTGAGCACATCTGAGACAGGTATCTGCTTCATGGTCCCAACACTTGGACTTACCAGCATGGAACTTACAGCAAATGACTGGATGTCTTTACACCCGTGGGGTTTCACCTGTAAATGAGGTAACACCTTCATTCTGGGTCATGACTCTTCCTACAGTGGCCACATAGAGAGCTTTTCCTTCTGGCCTCTGTCGCATGTTCATGCCTGGGAAACGTGGAGAAGAGCCCCTGTCCTTGCCTCAGTGGTGGCCATCGGGCCCAGTGGAAGGGTGCTTTGTGGATGAAATGACAAGATGACACAGAGGTGGCATCCTCAGCACCCTGGAGAACCAGGAAAGATGCCTCTGGTCTGTAAGGCCAGGACTTCTTTCCCTACAGTCTGCAGGAGAGAGAGGTGAGGACAGACCCCAGCCGCGCCTACTCCTTCTGCCAAGTGATGCCACAGAGGGCGGGCACTCTCTCTGAGCAGGCGAGGGTGTTTCCGGAGCCAGGAGAGAGCTGCAGCAGTAAGGGACAGTCGGCCATCACTGCAAGGAGGCTCCATGCATGATCCTGAGAAACAATGTGGGCAGGCACAGCGATTCCACCTCCACCGCGGGACTCCAGTCTGTCTCAGCTGTCTGGCTCCTCACCTCCTTCCACCTGACATTCTCTCCCTGAGTTCCTGATGCCTTTTGAATCATTTCTAATGAGAGGATTTCATAGCCCCTTGTGATACTATATTCTTGTGCAGAACTTGTAATTTGAGTGATTGTGAATTGTTCCAAGTGCCAGATTTGTATTTTGCAAAAGATCAGGATTTTATTCATATCTGAGTGCATAATTTTGCCTCAAGATGTGTTAGATTACATTAATTAACTTTGTAGCCAGAATGTGAGAAATTAACCGTTTGGGTGAACCTTGCTCTGTAATCACCGTCATTCTCAGACCCCTTGTGCGTGGCCCTCTGGGGCTGTCTGGAAGAACAGGCAGAGAAATCGGGAGAAGGAAAAGTTGCAGGGGATGGATCCAGAGGAAGGCTCAGCTCTCTGACCCCTTCAAGGAGTCATATTCCTGGGACTTGGAAGATGCTTACCTCTATGAGAAAGGATGATGGTCCACACGCTTCTGTATGTGCCTTCTAAACTTTATAGACGCAGGCTAGGTAGAGAAAAGGAATGGAACGTGATCATGAGCAGGGAATCCTTCCACCAGCTGCTGCTGGGTCGGACAGTTCTGTCCCCGGAACAGGTTAGGGGAAAAAAGCGATGCTGCCAAGATGCAGCAGAAATTTATGAGCTACCTCAAACAAATGCTGAAGTGGGATTATTC